>NW_012267655.1:2616-3941 GCF_000151885.1 Dipodomys ordii | reverse complement strand
ACCCTAAACATCACCCTAACCCTAAACCTCAACGTAACCCTAACCTTAACCCTCACCATAACCCTAAACTTACCCTAACCCTCACCCTTCCCCAATCCTCAACCTAAACCTAACCCTAAACCTAACCCTTACCCTAACCCTAAACCTCACCCTCACCCTCACCCTCACATTCACCTTAACCCTTACCCTGACCCTAGCCCTCACCCTAACCCTCACCCTAAGCAAAAAACTAACACTAACCCTCATACTAACCCTACCCCTCAACCTAACCCTAACCCTACCCCCCACCGTAACACTCACAATAAACGTAACCCGAACCCTGACCCACAACCTAACCATCACCTTCACCCTAACTCTCATCCTATCCCTAACCCTCACCCTCACCCTAACCCTCACCCTGATGCTAAACATCACCCTAACCCTACCCCTAAACCTAACCCTCACCCTAACCCTCAACCTAACCCTTACTCTCAACCTAACCCTAACCCTAACCCTCACACTAACCCTAACCCTCACCCTAACCCTAACCCTAGCACTAACTCTAACCCTCACCCGCAAGCTAAACCTAACCCTACCCCTAACCCTCACCCTCACCCTAACACTCACCATCACCCTAATCCTCACCATAAACCTAATCCTCACCCATACCCTAACTCTCACCCTGACCCGAACCCTCACACTCACCCTAAACCTTCCCCTCCCCCTAAATATCACGCTAAGACTAAACCTCATCCTAACCCTAACCCTAACCCTCCCTCTACCCCTAACCTCACCCTAACAGTCACCCTCACCCTAATCCTCAACCTAGCCCTAAACCTAACACTTACCCTCACCCAAAACCTCACCCTTACACAAGTTCTCACACTAACCCTCACCCTAACCCTCACACTAACCCTCATACTAACCCTAACACTCAACCTAACCTTAACCCTAACCCTCACCCTAAACCTAACCCTAACCCTAACCCTTACTCTAACCCTCACCCTCACCCTAACCCTAACGCTAACCCTAATGCTCACTCTAACCCTAACATTCACCCTAAAACTTACCCTCACACTAACTATAACGCTAACAATAACCCTAACCCTCACACTAAAGCTAACGCTCACCCTAACTCTAACCCTACACCTCACCATAAACCTCACCCTAACCCTAACCCTCACCCTAACCCTAACCCTAACTTTCACCCGCAACCTAAACCTTAACCTCACCATAACTCTAACCCTAACCCTAACCCTAATCCTCACCCTAACCCTAACCCTACCACACACCCTAACCCTCATCGTCACCCGAACCCTCATCCTCACCCTAACACTCACACTAAC
>NW_012267655.1:1126-1327 GCF_000151885.1 Dipodomys ordii | reverse complement strand
CCTAAACCTCACCCTCACCTTAACCATTACCCTAACCCTAACCCTCACCCTAACCCTAACAATCACCCTTAGCGTAAACCTAACCCTAACCCTAAAACGAACTCTCAACCTAACCATAACCCTTACCCTAATCCTAAACTCCACCCTCACCGTAACCCTCACCCTAACCATAACCCTAAACCTAAACCTCACCCTAACAAT
>NW_012267655.1:0-623 GCF_000151885.1 Dipodomys ordii | reverse complement strand
CCTAACCCTAACCCTCAAACTAACACTAAGCCTCACCCTAACACTAACCCTAACCTTAACACTAACACTCAAACGAACCCTAAACATCCCCCTAACCCTAAACCACACCCTAAGCCTAACCCTCACCCTCACCATAACACTAACAAAAACCGAAACCCTCAACCTAGCCCTCACCCTAACCCTAACCCTAATCCTCACCCTAACCCTCACACTAACCCTAACCCTTCCTCTAACCCTAACCCTACCAATCACCCTAAACATCATCTTAACACTAACCCTAAACCTAACCCTAATCCTCACCCTAACTGTAACCATAACCCTCAGATTCACCCTCACCCTAAACTGAACTGTAAACCTCACTCTAAACCTAACTACAACCCTAACCCTAATCTTAACCCTCACACTCACCCTAACCCTAACCCTAATCCAAACCCTCAACCTCACCTAAACCTAACCCTAAACCTCACCCTCAACCTCAGCGTACACATAAACCTATCTCTAATCATAACCCTAAACCTCACCCTCACCCAAACCCTCACCATAACCCTTACCCTCACCCTCACACTAACCTTAACCGTAAACCTCACACTAAACCTCACCCTCACCCTAAACCTAACCCTAAC
>NW_012267654.1:38803-42862 GCF_000151885.1 Dipodomys ordii | reverse complement strand
CCTGCCTGCCTGCCTGCCTGCCTGCCTGCCTGCCTGCCTGCCTGCCTGCCTGCCTGCCTGCCTGCCTGCCTGCCTGCCTGCCTGCCTGCCTGCCTGCCTCCCTGCCTCCCTCCTTTCTTTCCTTCCTTCCTTTCTTTCTTTCTCTCTCTTTCTTTCATTTTCTCTCTCTTTCTTTTTTTTCTCTCTTTCTTTCTTTTGTCTGTCTTTCTATCCTCCCTCCCCTTCCTTCCTTCCTCCCTCCCTCCCTCCCTCCTTCCCCCCCCTTCCCTCCCTCCTTCCCCCCCCCTCTTTCTTTCTTTCTTTCTTTTTTTCTTTCTCCCTTCCCTTCCCTTCCCTTCCCTTCTTTTCTTTTCTTTCTCTGGTAGTTTAGTAGAGATAAGAGTCTCACAGACTTTCCTGCTAGGGCTGGCTTTAAAGTATGATCCTCAAATCTCAGCCTCCTGAATAGTTAGGATTGTAAGAGTGAGCAACTGGCACCCTGCTATGGAGTTGCTTTTTAATGACTTGGCTACTTAGAAGAAGGAAGGCCTGAAGAGAAAAGAAAGAGGACTTCCTGTGTTCTGAGTTGATTTTCCTCTAGCCAAGCATGGCCCTAGTGCCTTCTCTCGAAAGGGAAGTTTCCTACATATTCCCCTGAGGCCTTTGCTTTGAGGAGGCTCTGGCTTGCTGGGAAGATCAGAGGATTTCACTGCCTAGACAACATTTAGCCATTGGGCTTCAATATTTTGTCTTCTAAAACTTAGAGAGATTTAGGAACCTCAGCCAGGTGATTTAAAATCAACCATGCAGCCCCATGGTTCTCTTCTGCCTTGATAATGTATGAGAATTTTGAGATCTACTTCCTCAGCTTCTGAAAACTGACCTAAGTACTTCTCTGATTTCAGGATTACTTTGTTTTGCTTGTGGTTGGTGGTACTGGTTTTGAACTCAGGGTCTCACATTTGCTAGGCAGGCGTATTACCACTGGAACCATGTCCCCAGTCCCCTTTTCCCTGTTCATTGTGTTTTAGACAGGGCCTAGCACTTTTTTGTTCTTTCTTTGTCTTGGCAGTGCTAGGGTTTCATCTCAGGACCTCCTATTTTCCAGGCAGGTCGCTCTACCACTTAGCTACTCAACCAGCTAAGGCCTTCCATTTTTGCCCAGGGCTTACCTTGGCTCACAAGGTGAGATCCTGCTACCTATGCAGCCATTGTAGCTGGGATCATATGGGTACATCACCATACACAGCTCTTTTTGGTGAGGTGAACAGTTGAGCAGAGAGGAAACTGAAAAGATGGTGTTTTAGGAACCCAAGGGTGCAATGGACTGGAGGGCCCATGTTGTGTGTATGTACCGTTGGAAATATCTCAGGATATTAGAGTACCACACAGGAATCAGGACACCTGCTCAAAAGGAATTCAGCGAGGTTTTTCTTCCACAGAAGGTGATGATGCTGACAGGATGCCAAGAAAGCAAGTGGCGGGATATCTGCGCAGCTGTCTAATCTCTACTGTATGACAGTCCTTGTTCATTTGGTCAGAACTTAGTGTCACAATCTTGAATGAGTGATTAGTTTGCAAAGGGTTAAAAGTTTATCTGAGCCATCACCTGAGACCAGGACTCCTGACTGAAGCCAGAAGTTGTGAGGAAAACAAGGGAAGTGGCATAGTTAAAATAGCTTCTTGTGAGTTGGTAGCAGCTATTCTTAACATGGTGGTGCTTGTGTCCAGCAATCACTCTACAGAAAAGATTCCAACTACTACATCCACTGAATTTGTGCCCCAAAGAAAAATATCTCAAATGCATTCTCATGTTACTGGGGAGATTAAGCACTTACTGAGTATGGATACTTGAAAATGTGGCAGTTAGGAAGGGAAGAGTTAGACTACAATGATACTTTCTCATGCCATTTAATTTTTGGCCTTGTTGGAATAACCAAATGGAGCCATTTAGATACTGAGAATGCTTACTTCGAGTAATTCATAGTCAGTGCTTTTTAATCTGTCCCTGCTTTAAATGAAATACCTGTGGGTCTTGCTCATCTTGGTGTCTGGGGAGGACCTGCTGTGTGGAACCAGGAATGCTTATCACTGAGGGCTGGGAGTTGGTAGTGGGGGCTTGATAAAATTAGAAAGAGGTGCTCACGTGTGAGACCCCTGGACTTTTGTCACATCCAGATTCTATAAACAGAGGCAGGAAGGGAGCGAGCAATGAGGGAGAGCCCTTGGGAGAGAGAAAGTTAAGAAGTTCCGATCTATGAACTTTCTTGTGGGTTTTTCACTTTCCTTATGCCAGAGTCAGGAATTATACTGGAACAAGTTGGGCCCTGGCGGCTCACACTTGTAATGTTAGCTACTCAGGAGATTGAGATCTGAGGATCACAGTTAGAAGCCAGTCCTGTCAGGAAAGAGACTCTTCTCTCCAATTAACCAATAAAAAGCTGGAGTGGAGCTGTACCTCAAATGATAGAGCACCAGCCTTGAGGAAAAAGTGAAGGATAACATCCTGACCTTGAGTTCAAGCTCCAGTAGGGGCATAAAAATTTATTTTTTAAAAAAGAATTACATTGGAACAATGAAAATGAAAGGAGTGGGGGGGGGGCGGATTCAGGCATTTACACTCTTCTTAGAAAAGATGTAATTTACATTAAAACCCAGGGCAGAGCATGATGGCCATTTGATTTTTGTCAGTAGGCTTCCCTTGGTAGGCCCTGTAAAGAGCTTGTTAAATTGCAGCAGATGTGAGGAGCAGAGCTGACACCTGCCTGGGACAATAAACACATTCGCAGGAGAAGAGCCAAAGCAGTCTTTTAAGGATTGTTAACATCCTCATGCCTTTCCTGCAGTTCCTATAGTAAAATAATTGCCTTTTGGAACATGAAACCAGGCACACTCCTGTTTTTCTTCACCTCATTCTTTCTTACCTACTGAGGTATAAATGAAGTGAGGCAGGTGGGGTGTGGAGATCTGAGGTAGGCTCCTGTTTGGATCTGTTCCCCCATTCTGGCTCCCATATGGAGGGTGTGGACTGCAGACATGGGATGGTAGCTAGAATGGTGTGTGTACACTGGCATTTCACCCCTTTAGGGAAGGAGGGAGTCTGAGGGGAGGGCCTGACCAGACCACAGAAGGGGATAAATTTGTGTTTAAGTGGGACCAGGGAGTGGTTACTTGTCACAAAGTCATTATTTTAGCTTTTAAGAAAGCCATCATGTTGATACAATAATGGCCTTTTTAGTGTGGGTTGTCAACAGATTGTAGTAAATCTTAATGAGGTGTTTAAAATAAAACCTTTATAGTAACCATGTGTCTGTGCTGCCTTGCTCCATTATTGTAACCCTTCTCTTATTTTCCTTTCCTATTATATTGTGGTTGGTTGTAGTTAGGGATTCAAGGATTGATTTCCCCTTAGGGAATGCATTTGAGAACTTGAAACTATTACATTTTTTAGCACTGCTAATTTAAAGAGTTTTCTTTTTGCTACCTGTGGGGGAGATGATAATTTTTTTAACCCTAGAAGGAGAGGTTTTCTTCCCTCTTTACTTCCTCTTCTTCCTCCACTTCCTTCTCCTCCTCCTCCTCCTCCTGCTCCTCTTCCTTTTCCTCTTCCTCTTCCCCCTCTTCTTCCACTTCCTCCCCCTCCTCTACTTTCTCATCTTTATAATTTGGAATAGCCAGCTGCTGAAAACTTGCCATTTGAATTGCATTGATGAGTGATTTGTATGTGAGGAATATATCAGAACATAAGAGTTGTGGATGGAATGAGTGAATGAAGGAAGGAGCAGCCTGGGGAGGGGAGAGGAATGGCCGTGCTTTACACTGAATTTATCCCCTCAGAGAAATGCGCCAGTCCGTGTAATGTACATGATAAAATTGTCTGCCTTGGAAAGCTGAAACTCTGAATACAATAGTCTGGGGGAAACCAGGCAGAATAATTCTTTGAAGATACCCAGTAAAGAAATGTCCAGTTATCAGTGATTATAAGAGAGGTTTCTTTGTGTTTGGTAGGATTTCACCAATCTCAATGGTGACTGGGTGTATTTCTTGCTACTTTGAATTACGCTCCATCCTTAGAATCAG
>NW_012267654.1:29762-31323 GCF_000151885.1 Dipodomys ordii | reverse complement strand
GTGTGCTCAGCTCTCATTTAGCACATGGCTTGACTTTTATCTGGTTTTCTTTTACTCTAAAGCATGATTCATTTGGACTCTGGGGGTGAAGAAAAAGAGAGTTGATGTCACGTTGCACAATGACAGCAGATTCCTCTCCCTCCCTCAATCTAGGCTCAAAGAGACATCATATTTGAACTTCGAAGAATTGCTTTTGATGCGGAGACTGAACCTAATAATAGCAGCAGCAGCTTGGAGAAACGCAAGTCCATGTACACCCGGGATTACAAGAAACTTGGCTTCATTGTAAGTGAGTTCTCTCCTTCCACTCCCTGGGTGACCTCAGCCGCTGCCACAAGCGTGTGGTCCTTGGGTGCTCTGTAAAATCGCTTCCACATTTCCAGATGTTAAATAGCATCCCGTGACAGTTTCTTCTGGCTGCAGGGGATGGAATAAGTTGCACAAGTGTGAGTGAGTGCTGCGTTTGTTTACTCGGTGGTGATTAAGTGTAGCCAAGAATAATCAGTCTGGAACACATGTGGCTTTCCTCAGACCTGCTCCTTCAGATGGGGCTGAGGGATGGAGACAGTTCTGGATGCGTCTTACGATTTGGTGTGGGACTGAATAACTTACACACGTCAAGTCCACATCAGAATCCAACCCAGAGTCTCCTGGAATGTATGTAATACATCACAAGATTTTTACAATTTATGTTTTCCTGAGAGCTTTTTCTTGCTTTGTCTTTTTTTTAATCCAGAAACACAACTTTATTAACCCAGGTGAGGACCCAGTTCCTTGCCCCCTTACCCCAACTGCCTTAAAATGACGGGGCTGGGTAAGAAACTTGGGGATGGAAATTTACCCTATTCCCTAACATAGCAGACTGGAGGAACATGGCCAGTGTAGGAAAGAAGTGCTAAGTGTGAGAGTTTAGGCTAGAATGGCAGATGAGGGAGAGGAGAAAGAAGGAGAAGGTGGGGGTTCTGTTGATGGCCCAGGAAAAACCAAAGGCGCTGGGGCTAGAGAGCCAAAGGAGGCAGGGAGGGTGGGACTGGAGCCCAGGAGTGGGGTTCGCTCTGAGGCAGGGTGGTACCTTGGCTCCCCTTCCTCATCACCCTCCTCATGGCCTTGATTTCTGCTCCTCATCCCCAGGGCCCCAATGAACTGGCTGCTTGCAGATGGGGCAAGTCTTCCGGGTTTGAGTAAGCCAGGGGTCCACACAGCGGCTGTGATAGGCATGAGCACAGGGGAGTACACGCAGCTTGTCCCCGTCTTCATATTCATCCAAGCAGATGGCACAAACATCATACTGGTCTCCCTTTTGATAGTCATGGGTAGGAATCTGTTTCAATTGCTCTTTGGTAAGCCGATTCCGTTGAAGCCGTTTCCGGTGTTGGATACAACGCACTATCATTACTGTTCCCATGGCCAAAACCAGCAGTCCTACTATCCCAGTGAAAGGAATGAGGTAATAGCCAAGAGGGAAGCTATTGTCTGGAACCAGAAGTACCCGAGCCCCCTTCTCGTAGACAAAGAGGGCACGCAAGTACTCAGCACTTCTTTCTCCAATAAAGACAGATGG
>NW_012267654.1:17090-22402 GCF_000151885.1 Dipodomys ordii | reverse complement strand
GTCCTGGGAGCCTGTGGGGTTTGAAGTTGAGGGACCCACTCATGGGCCTCAGAGTCTCCTGCATCAGTGTCTATTTGGAATTAGAAGCATTCCAAGATGCGGGGATGAGGGAGGCGGTGGTACCCACTCAGTGGAGTGTGCCTCTTCTTCCCTCTCCTAAATTTCACGCCCAGTGACTTCTCTTATGATGTTGTTGGAAGCTTATAAGCATGGCATAGCCCATCAGGATGAGCTAGTGCATCGAAGACCTATTTGAACATTAAGTATTGAAAACAACAAAAGTGAAAACATATTTAAGGATTTAAAAGTTTGCATAGTTGAGTATATTAGCTCCCACTTGTAATCCCAGCTACTAGGGAGGTTAAAGATGAGAAGATTATGTGTCAAGGCCAGGTTGGAGAAAAAAAATCAGGGAGACCCTATTTCAACGCTAAAAGTTGGCCGTGGTGCCCTGGGCCTCTCATCCCAGCTCCATGAGCAGCACGAGTCGGGGGATTGATATCTGAAGCTTGAGAGTAAAGCAACACCTTGCCTGAAGAGTAAATGAAACAAAAAAGAACTGGAGATATAGCTCACATACTAAGGGGCCTGCCTGGCAAATGTGTGAGGCCCTGAATTCAAACTATGGCACAAATAAGCAGGTAATGAAAAAAGTCTAGTCCAAATGTATACCAGTGATGGCTTAGAGAGATCAGGCTGGTAAATGGAGTCACAGTGAACCAGAGTTGCTGACAGGGAATACTGGGTGTGAATTCTGGTGGTCGTATTGGAAAGTAAGTAGCGACTTGCACGCTGTGTGTGTAAGTGTGTCATATCTTTCTTGGGTGTTTTTGGTGTCACTGTGCAGGTCATGGTACTCTGTCTGTTTGGTTTCATATGTGTTGACTGCAGGTGTCTGAAATGTACAGCCACAGGAAGTTGTAGCCAGTAGGAGAAAGGAACTTTGGAACTGATGTCCAGCTTTCCTTCCTGTGGTTGGACCCTGCTGGATGGGCTCTGGCCCAGGGCTCTCATGAAGCCAGGGTAGTGTCAACATATTTCCTAATGATGCCAATGGGGAAATCAAAAGTGCTACAGGTCGGATCAGGCCTGGCGTTGCACAAATCTGTACTCCCAGCTACCAGAAAGGCAGATATGGGAGAATTACCAGGCAAAAAAGTTAGTGAGAGCCTGTCTCAAAGAACAAGCCGGGAATGGCGATTCACATCCATAATGCCCAGAGGCACAAGTAAATGGATCATGGTCCAAGTGTGAGACCCTATCTAAAAAAATAACTGAAGCAATAAGAGGTTAGAGGGGGTGGTAGGGTGCCTGGCTAGCAATCACAGGCCCTGAATTCAAAGCCCAGTAACACACACACACACATTTACACAATACATGCATGCACATAGATGCATGCATATACACAGTACACACAAGCACACATGTACACATCTATACACATGTACACACGTGCAGATGCATGCACACTCGTACATGTATACACACATATATATGTGCCCATACAAGCTCTATTTAGAATATTTACAGGTTTTTTTCTCCTTGACCCCTCTTTGCTGTCTAGCTGCCCTGGGAATGTCTGTTCCTATGTGGGGCAAGTAGCTTGCAGCCGCATTGTCCACTCGCAGTGTGAACACTCTGGCTGTAGCTCACCTGGTCTGCAGTGCCCTGATGGCAGCTTCTGTCTGGTGCTTTTGCCTTTGTGCTGTGTTGATTCTCCTCTTACCCAGCAGGGGAAGGGTACGAAGAACACGGGAGAAACAGGAGAGTGGAAGGGTTCCATCCCAGAAACTCCCACAACAACCTGTGTGTCCTGCAGAGGGGACACTTAGATAACTGTTGTTTTGAAACATTCGATATTTTTTAAGGAAATACTTGAAAGGACTTCTGAAAACTTGTTACAGTTCATTGCTGGGATGATACTCGAGTTTCATTCTCCTAGGGTTTTTTTTTTTTTTACAACTGTGATTAATTTCAACTCCAGATAGAATCAGTCTGAGCTGGTTATTGAAAATGAGATGTGTAGATCCCCAGGTTTCTTCTGCTCCTGGTTTTCCCTCCCTTATTCCACTTTGCAGTTTGCTCATATTGGATCCTAGGAGACACAAGTGGAGCTGCTCTGTGGCCACAGGGGGCATGCGTGGCCAAAGCATGGGAGCCCACAGCTGCTCTTAGGAAGAGCAGCTCAGTTATGTTTCACAGTATGGAGAAGTTAGCCTTCTACACGTGGGTAGGAATTTTCCCCAGATAAGTCCTTCCTTGTTCCATTTTTAGGTTAAGAGGCATAGGAACTCAGTATCCTTTAAAATGTGGCCGTGGTAGGAGGTAACTTACTAACCGGCACAATTACCTACCTCTTACTGTACCATGCTGACCTTCTCCCACGTCTCCCTTTTGAAAAGAGTCTTGCTATGTAGCACATGCTGGCATCATACTAATGTCCCTCCTTCCTCAACTTCCCGAGTGCTAGGATTATGTGCCACACCATATCCAGCTTTTGTGACACTCTCTCAAAAGGGTATGGACCAGTATGTCTGATGAGGATCTGGACTTGGATGAGAGCTTATGGGCCTCTGGTTCTGATGACAGGGCTTCATAAGTGTCCAGAATCTCTCCATGGGAACTTTGTTGCCCTGGGAGGATGCCCTGAGCATCTCTGAATACAGTGTTTGAATTTGAGCATCCTTGAGAACAGTGTTGGTATTTGAGGGTAGCTGAGACAAAGAGAATGAAGAATAGGTCTGTGAGAGACTTAGGCTTCCCTTGGCCATGACCATGACACCTGGACCTGTGCCTTCTGTATTTGTCTTTATCCTGAGACCTTATGCAGTCACAGTAGTTTTTCTTTTTGTTGTTGGTTTTTTTTTTTTTGGTCGGTCATGGGGCTTGAACTCTGGGCTTGGGTGCTGTCCCTGCATTCTTCAGCTCAAGGCAAGCGTTCTACCGCTTGAGCCACCAGCGCCACTTTGGTTTTCTAGTGGTTTTTTAATTGAAGATAAGAGTCTTACGGACTTTCCTGCCTGGGCTGGCTTTGAACCACGATCCTCAGATCTCAGCCTCCTGAGAAGCTAGGATTACAGGTGTGAGCCACTGGCACCTGGCTACAGTCACAGTAGTTTTTATTCAGTTTCCATCGTTCCAAGCATGCAGCATTGCCCAAATGTCCTACAGAGTTCTGAATTCTATGTGAGATGATCTTGGGGGAGTGGTGTGTGCCTACACATCTCACCACACATACACTCGGATGTATGTGCTTTGAGTCTGTGAGGATGCTGTGTATATTCCACAAGCCACTCCCTGGCGAGGGATTCTAATTGTGGACATGACATTCGGTCTCTGTAGGAATTCAGATTACTGAAATCTTCCAATGGGAAAGGACAGAACTTGTCAGAGAATCTCACGGTGACATAAGAACTGTCCCCAGGAGGGCATCCACCACACTTTTCATTTGGGGTGGAGAGGAGACAAAGATGGAGAAAGAGAGAGAGACAGAGACAGAGGGACAGAGAGAGAAGGTGGGTTTACCATTTCAAGGGGTTAATGATCTCCCCGAAGGCTGCCATGTTGCGTCAGAACTTACAGACACACTTGCTTTTCATTGTTGAGTTGGTTAGCTAATGCAAATGAAGCAAATGGAGCATGCCTTGGCTATTTTGAAAAGTGTGTCTTTTCTGCATCCCTCCCCCTTCCCACCCAGATGCTCTAAGGGGACACCAGGGACACACTCCACCCAGAATCTTTGAGAAAACCAACACAGGCTTGTTTAAATTGCCATGGGTTTGTCTTGCTGGACATGATATGACCATTCACCTGGGTTGTGCTCTTCCCCACGCCCAGCCTTGCTTCTCCAGGGACTGAACAGATATTCTCCATCTGAACCCAGCAGGAGCAGGGCCCCATTCTTATCTGGGGTCGGAAGCAGAATGATGCTTGCTTCTCACTGAGAAATGCACTTTTGATTTTCCAAGGGCTCTTGGAACTTTCCCAAGTGTGCATGGCAGCAAGTGGCACGGCCAGTGTGTGGCCAGCTCTGCCGTGGTGTGCTGTGCTGTCTCCAGGCTGCTGGCTGAGAGGCCTCCATCTCTCCGCAGAATCGGTTACAATGGGCGCTCTTAGGCTGAGCAAAGTGATGAGGGAAGATCCGGTTTGATGATCAAGGTTCTGCATGTCCATCTTTTTGATTCCGGGGGAACCCCAAAATTGGCCTTTCTCCCATTTTCCATGGCGCCTGAAGCAAGACATTGTGATTTAGCTTCTCTTGGCCTTCCTAATTTCTGTATTTATGGATCTCATCTACTAAGACATGTTCTTCTTAGCTCCCCAGAAAGGTTTGCTTGCATCCCTCCTGCCGCTGCTCCTTCATTCCTGAGCACTAGGGGGAAGGAGGAGGGTAGGTACAGGCCACTGGAAGGAGGGGGAGACCTACTGATCTAAGGGGATCAGCCCAGGGACTAGGATTGGGAGCAGGTCTCATAGAAGAAGAGCCAGTCTAGTGGGCCCAACTGGGAATCCACAATCGGTATCTCAGACATGGAGGGGAAGTTTGGATTACAGAGGTCTGGCCTTCCAGTGGTCATTTGTAGGAAACTCTGAGAAAGATGCCCTCCCATTGGTCATGTAGGGCATGTTGACAGTGGTTCACAAAGCAGAATAGAGCCAGTCTACCAGAGACTAATGAATTGATTGATTTGTGACTGTAGTTACAGGAGGTGTATTATTTAGGGCATGGTGCCAGTGAGCTTGAAGTCACAGGGATGTGTTAGGAAGAAACCATGGCCTTCATGATATTACTGTTAGTGAACTTCCTGTCACTCTGGACCTCCATGTATATGCCTCTCTCTCCCTCCCAGCTCTCTTCTCTCCTCTACAGTTCCCAGCTAGTTCCATTGTTACTTCTTATAGCTGACTCTGCTGGGAACTGTCCTAGCTCCAGGTCCTTTCAGTGTCAACATAGGTCACCTGGCATGGTTCTTACTAACCTGCCATGAGTGAATCAAATTAATGATCTTACCATTCAAAACCATAGATGTGTATTTGTGTGTGTGTGTGTGTGTGTGTGTGTGTAATCAGTGGTAGCGGTTTATATATATGATAAGAAAAATACAGATTATGGAATGCCCTTGTCATCTGTCAAGGGAATATGAGGACGTTGTTCATGGAACCTGTGGGATTTCCTAGTGGAGGGGGGATGATAGAGATGAACCTCAAATAATGCTTTTTGTAGGAGATGGGATTATTCCTTTTTGCTCCTCCCCCACACCCCTAAATATTATGTTGAAACCTAATCCTTAATGTGGTGATATTAAGAAGTG
>NW_012267654.1:11257-17040 GCF_000151885.1 Dipodomys ordii | reverse complement strand
CCAGCTCCCACTAAAAATGTGCATGTGTGCATGTGCATGCACACATGCAAGAGGCTATGTGTTTTAATGTGCATGAATATGAATGTGCACTCTTGGATGTGCATGCACAGGGGATGTGTGTTTACATGTGTGTGCATGTATTAGGGTGTATGTGTCTGTGTGCCTGTGTGAAGTGTATGAGAGGATGTGTATGCACACTAATGCACACACAAGGGTGTGTGCATGTGTGCATAAACAAGGGTGTGTGTGTGCATGAAGCTGTGTGTTTGCTTGCATGTTTGCTTGTATGCATGAGAGTGTGTGCACCCCTGCACCACCAGGAGGGAAAGTGTGTAATGGGATAGCCTGGGAGCATAGGGACTCTGACTATTGTAAGCTAGGAAGCTGAAATGATACTGCTCCTAGAAAAAGCGTTTGCTGCAGTCTTATTTTTAGGGCTTCTTAGTGACTCAGCACTGTGTACACACTGCGGCCTTATTTTTAGTCTGGATTCTAAGCAAGTGCCTCAGGCTGCGGCTCCCAAGGAGGCCACCCACTCCTGAGCTCTGGCCCTGCCAGGGAGCCCCGGTCACTCTTTGCCAGCAAGTCCTCCACAGAGCCTTCCCCGCCTGCGTGCTGCTTATGTGATAGCTTTCATCCCCACTCACTTCCCATGTGAGAAACATTACCCCTTTCTTCCAAGAGAGATCTGTAACCAGCCCACTGCAATGTTTTCTATCATGAAGTCTTTCTTCTTCTTCTTCTTCTTCTTCTTCTTCTTCTTCTTCTTCTTCCTCCTCCCCCTCCTCCTCCCCCTCCTCCTCCTCCTCCTCCTCCTTCTTCTTTCCTCCTCTTCCTCTCTTCCTCCTCCTCCTCCTCTTCCCCCTCCTCCTCTTCCCCCTCCTCCTCTTCCCCCTCCTCCTCTTCCTTTTTCTTTTTTTTTTTTTTGGGTCCGGTAGTGGGGCCTGAACTCTGGGCCTGGGCCCTGTCCCTCAGCTCTTCAGCTCAAGGCTAGCGCTCTACGACTTGAGCCACTGCGCCACTTCCGGCTTTTTTCTTTTTTGCTTATATGGTGCTGAGGAATCGAACCCAGGGCCTCATGAGTGCATGGCAAGCGCTCTACCACTGAGCCACCTTCCCAGCCCCTCCTCTTCCTTTTTCTTCTGAGAGCAGGATTGGAGCTCAGGGTATCATGCTCCTTTGGCTGCACCATTGAGCCATACTTCCAGCCCAGTCTTTTCAGGCAGGTATTAAACTATGATAAGAAAGTGTGGAGACTTCTGCTCTCACCTTGGTCTTGGGGTTGGTAAATGATGATATTGGATTATATAATGCTGATCTGATCTGAGAGGCCACAGACACCTGCAGAGCAAAGCAAAAGCAGTGTCTTGGAGGGCAATGAGTTTTTTTGTGATCTATAGTCTGTCATTAGATAGCATAGCATAGTTTATTCATTTATTGAGTTTTTGTTTTCACCTCAATTGTGGTTTATGAACAGTAAACTATTCATCTTTTCTGGGTTTTTCATCAGCCATGAAGATTTCTGATAAATATCATCATTCCTTTCTTATATAAGTGAAGGGCAAAACAATAAACTAAATCTCTAGAAATCTGATGATTTCCTTGTAAAGAGATTCAGGATCTAAGACTGTTTTAACTTCCTGAAATCCTCAGGCTATTGTAGAGGGTTACAGGCCCACTTGTTCATACAATCTACACTGATGACATGATTCTTTAAAATGAAAACATAGGCTGACTTGTGGTGGCACCTGCCTATCATCCCAGCGAGAGGTCAAGAGGATCGTAGCTTGAGACCAACCTGGGAGAAAAGTTAGGGAGATTTCATCTCACAAAACAAGCCAGGTTTGGTGGTGCACATCCTGTGATCCCAGCTACAAGGAAAACACAGATAGGAGGGTTCTAGTCCCAGTCTGGCGTTGGGCAAAAATGTGAGATCATAGCCGAACCAATAAACATTGCAGAAAAGGCCTGAGGATATGACTTGAATGGTAAAGCACCTGCCTTTTTATATATAAGATATACACAGTATATCATATACATATATATTCTATACTCTGTCAGTCCTTGTAGACAGTTTTGAAAGTGTCTGTGACAGGAGCAGCAGCGGAGCTCTTCTTCATGGCAGCTGTACCAGGGAAAGAGTGGCTACGGCTGGTTGTGTCAGTGTTACACATGCTAGTGCCTTTCTGGGGTATTTGATGTACTTTCCTACTTACAACTAACTACTAAAAAATAAGTGTTTTGCTCCGTTATCTTATGCCTGAAATACAGAGGGTCAGTACCTGCCCAGAGTCTCATGTGATCATTTTATTTCATGTGTTATGTTTTCCTTGTGTTCTTTTCCTCCCCCCTAAGCCATACTGTCTCTCTTTGAAATAAAAATATGTATAAGCAAATTCAGAGGGCCGAATATTACATGAACAGAACATGATGGAACTGACCAGACACTGTTTCAAAACAAGGCCGGGGGCAGGGGAGGAGAGAGAGGTTGCATATTGCATATCACCATGAAAATCCCCTTTGCACAATTAGTTTATGCTGAGGCATGTGGTAAGCAGCACAACGAAAAGCCCCTCTGCATGATGAATTTGTGCTAATAAACACTAAAGGGAAGAGAACTCCAGGATAGAGAAGCTCCGGCTGCTCCTCTGCCTCAAGAGCATGTTGGATGAACAGGTATAGAGTTGCTGTAGAGCTTGGTATTGGCATAAGAACAGACCCCATGACCAATGGAATAGAATTGAAAACCCAGAAAGAACCTACAGACCTATAGCCATCTAATCTTCGATAAGGGAGCTAAAACAATAGAATGGAAGAAAGACAGCCTCTTCAGTAAATGTAGAAAACTAAAGCTAGATCCTTATATATCACCCTGCACCAGAATCAACTTCAAATGAATCAAAGACCTTGAACTCAAAGCAGACACTCTGAAAACATTACAGGATGGAATAGGAGAAACCCTAGATCTCCTTGGCTCAGGCCGAAATTTTCTGAATAGAGACCCGGAAAAACAACAAATCAAAGAAAGGTTGGACAAATGGGATTGCATAAAGTTGCAGAGCTTCTGCAGGGCAAATGACATAGCTAGTAAGATCAATAGAAAGCCCACAGATTGGGAGAAGATCTTTACTAGCCATACAACGGACAAGGGTCTCATATCTAAAATATACTTGGAACTCAAAAAATTAAATCCCCAACAACAAATCTTCAAAGAAACAACTGCCCAATAAATAAGTGGGCGAAAGACTTAAAGAGAAACTTCTCTGAAGAAGAAAGAAGGATGGCCAATAGACACATGAAGAAATGTTCAACATCCCTAGCCATAAAAGAAATGCAAATCAAAACAACATTGAGATATCACCTCACTCCAGTTAGAACGGCAAAAATCAAGAACTCTAACAACAACAGATGCTGGAGGGGATGTGGACAGAAAGGAACCTTACTTCATTGTTGGTGGGAATGTAAACTTGTTCAACCACTTTGGAAAGCAGTATGGAGGTTCCTCAAAAGACTTCACATAGAACTCCCCTATGACCCAGCAATCCCACTTTTGGGCATTTACCCAAATGTTTACAAACAAGACCACACTAAAGCTACCAGCACAACTATGTTTATTGCAGCATTATTTACCATAGCTAGATCTGGAACCAACCCAGATGCCCCTCAGTAGATGAATGGATCAAGAAAATGTGGTATATATACACAATGGAATTCTATGCCTCCATCAGAAAGAATGACATTGCCACATTTGTTAGGAAATGGAAAAACTTGGAAAAAATTATATTAAGTGAAGTAAGCCAGGCCCAAAGAAACATAGGTCCCATGGTTTCCCTTATTTGCAATATCTAGTATATCTATGAGTCAAGCGGAAAAGGTCAGATAATGTGATGTCAGGAAAATGAATCCTTAGATATGTATTTTAATGTTTTTTCTTTCATGCATGTGTTTCTAATGCACTTATAAGATTATCTCTTTGTTGCTTTGTATGTCCCTCCCCACAGTATAACCCCTGCTTTCACTATATTTGATGTCAGTATAACTTGTGGAGGAGATGGGGAAAAACCAGTTGTTTAAGGATACAGGTGGACCCGTTGCAACAATGAGAAGTACAAGTTGTCATGTCCAAAACGAGCTTTACAACGTTGAGTGGGAAGGAGGGGGAGGGAGAAGGATTGGGATTGGGATTGGGATTGGGAGGGGGGAGGCTGGGAGGGATGTGAAGGGTAAACAAAGGAGGAGGCTGCAATGATTGGTAAGAAATGTACGCATTATCCTGCCCATGTAATTGTAACCCCTCTGTACAGTATGTTCACAAATTAAATTAAATTTAAAAAATCAATGATAGAGTTGCTGTAGAGGCTGGTTTGAATCTTTCCACTACCTCTGCCCCTTTGTAGGACACTCAGGGCCCCAAGATGCTTTGCCTCTGTTACCCAAGGGTTGGTTGTATTACCTCTTGAAGCCACCAGGGGCAGCATCTCCGCATAATTTTGTGCATACTCAAGGGCTTGAAAAGAATCCTGTGCTGCTCTGGAGCCCATAGGAGACCCCTATTAGCTGCTATCCCTCTTCACAAACGAATGCAGGACAGTCTCTACTTTGTTGTCATTTGGTTTTTGTGTTTTTGTTTTATTTTGCCTTGCTTTTATAATAATGAGTGTCGGTGGCTCACGCCTGTAATCCTAGCTACTCAGGAAGCTGGGATCTAGAGGAGTCAAGTTCAAAGCTGCAGTTCAGGCAATAAAGTCTATGAAACTTCATCCCCAGTTAACCAGAAAAAAATCCAGGCTGGGGCGGCATGGCTCAAGTGGTACGGTGTCATCCAAGAAACAAGTTGAGTAAGCTCAAGTCCCTAGGAACACACACACACACACAGAAAGAAGAACAAACAAACAAAAAAAAGAGAGTAAATATAATTTGCACATTTCATGTGTTTATATTTGGTACTGTATAAAGGGAGTGTGTTTGTGTATGTGTGTGTGGTTCTGACCTCTATTGAAAGAATAAGTTTCTAGGGGCTGGGAAGGTGGCTCAGTGGCAGAGTGCTTGCCTTGCATGCATGAGGCCCTGGGTTCGATTCCTCAGCATCACATAAGCAAAAAGAAAAAAAGCCAGAAGTGGCACTGTGGCTCAAGTGGTAGAGCGCTAGCCTTGAGCTGAAGAGCTGAGGGACAGCGCCCAGGCCCCATGACCGGATTTCCCCCCCCAAAAAAAGAGAGAATAAATTTCTATTCCTCTTGTCACATCTGCTCTGCTCAAGATTACTTGTCTCCCTGACAAGAAATGTGGCAGTAACCAGGCACTTGTGACTTATACCTGTAATCCTAGCTACTCAGGAAGCTGAGATCTGAGGATTGTGGTTCAAAGACAGCCTGGGCAGGAAAGTCTTTGAGACTCTTTATCTCCAATTAACCAGCAGAAAACTGGAAGTGGAGCTATGGATCAAAGTGGTAGAGCTCTATCCTTGATCAAACGAGCTCAGGAATAGTGCCCACACACTGAGTTCAAGCCCCACAGCTAACAACAACAAAGACAAAAGAAAAATAGTAATTGGAGGTCCATGGTTCGGTGTTGACATGGCTTCAAGGTCCCATTCAAGATACTGACTTAAGTATTACGTGACTGCTCTTCAGAGCCCGGTTTAAATCATGCTGTTGATCTTGGGTAAATCACTTCACTGCTCTGAACATGACACACTCATCTCTGGTACATTGCAGTTTCTCTCATCCGATAAATATTTATGGAGAATTTTTCTTACATGTAGAATGTACTATTACATACTA
>NW_012267654.1:8476-10297 GCF_000151885.1 Dipodomys ordii | reverse complement strand
CACTGGCGCCCAGCTTGAGATCATTTTAAATTAGAGAAAGGTTCCAGAACTCAAACAAGGAGCCTCTGCATAACCTCAGCCTTCCATTGTTGATATTTACATTGCCTATTCACTTGATAGTGTGGTTCCTATGGTATGTCTGTCTGACTTTTCTCCATCATCTATCTCTGCCATCTGTCAGTCAATTATCTGTCATTTATCAATCTCCATCGGCCAATTCATCCACCTATCATCCATCCATCCCTCCATCCATCCACCCAACCATCTGTCTGTGCGTCTGTCTATCCATCTATCTGTCTACCTATCTTAACTCATCTATATGTCTGTTTGCCTGCCTATCTATATCTGTTTATTTATTTATCTACCTATTTATCTCATATCTGCCAATTCACCCATCTAATATCCATCCGTCTATCTGTTTGTCTGTCTGTCTGTCTGCCTACCATGACTATCTATATCTGTTGATTTATCTACCTGCCTATCTCTCATCTGCCAATTCATCCATCCATCATCTACCTCATCTATGTATCCAACTCTATCTATCTGTCTGTCTGTCTGTCTATCTATCATCTAAGTACACCCAAATTCTTTTCCCCAAAGCATTTGCAAGCAGGTGGAGACCCTATGTTTCCTTAGGGTCTATAATAAAATTCTGAAGATTCAACATTAACACAGTACTATAGTCTAATCTACAATGACTCCTCAGATTACATCCAGTGTCCTTTTTCCCCCCTTTTTAACCAAACCAGGACACAATGCACAGACCACATTGCCTGTCCTTCTCTGCACCCTCCTTTAACCCAGAATAGTCCATCCATTGCCTCTTTTTTTTAAATACAAATGTTTTGCAATTTTTTATTGTGATTAAATGATTATATAAATTTCACACATTTCACAGTATTGTGGGATAGTGATAGTTACAGTCACAAACACGTTCTAACCTTCTTGGGGCAAATTGTCTCCATTATTGTCTATAAAGTTTATGAGTTCTGTGAGCTTTGACAATACAGTTATTTGTTCCACGTCCAGTGATATGTACATTTCTTTCCTTTGGCTTAGTGTCAGCTGTTCCCTCTTTCCCACTCATTCCCTCTCTCCTATCACTGCCATTGAGTTGCTTAGTCGTTTTAATCAATGTCCAGTGCAGCTGATGGGTCCCACTCTTGTATGTTTTCCCCTTGCCTCTTTTCTTCCACCTTGACTTTTCTGGAAGTGAGTGGGCCAGGGGCATGTGTATTGTTCTTCTCAGATGAATCTATGTAATGTTCATCATGATTGTCTTCAAGCTCTTGCTATCTTTTAGATCTTTTTCTCCCCATAGAAACATGAATCCTGATTTCCAAATGTTAATGTCATGAGCATAATTTATTATCCTGTCCTTTGAGAAGGCCAGCATTTATTTGGATGGCACTCCTTGAGTTCATAGGTGAAGATGTCCTTGTCCTGTGGGCTGAAGCACTCTGCTTTTGTTTCCCCGGCACCGCTGGAGACGCCGAGCTAGAGCATCGGATAGTGGAATCACTTCCTGGTAGGTTTATAGCTCCTAACCCCCCAACCAGGGATAGACAAGCAAGTTGTGTAGCCCACTTTGTCAAAGTCATTGTCTTGGTATTGTGAAGCCATGGGGAATTTGCTGTGAGTTTATTCGCTTGTCAGATGTGGAGTTAGAATGTGACAATCTGCAATGTAAATTGTCACCATAATAAAGTCAGCCTGGAAGTCAGCCTCCTTCCCCTCTCTGGGCTGAGTGGATCATTTCATTTTCCCTGCATGGGGGGCTTCGCTCTGCCATACCAAACCATAGAGCTACCCTGAAATAAG
>NW_012267654.1:3672-6157 GCF_000151885.1 Dipodomys ordii | reverse complement strand
GATCCACCATTCTTTCTTTCCATTCTTTGGAGGCTAATTTGACCTTCAGGTCTCCCTCCATGTCTGCAGACATCCAGCGCAGGTTCATTAGGCACAGATATTGGTTCAGGTATTCTCAGCACTGCTGGCCATTATTAATAGTTTAGCTAGAAAAGCTAGATTAAGTGGCTCATGCCTGTAAAACTGGTCACTCAGGAGGCTGAGATCTTAGGATAGCAGTTTGAAGCTAGCCCACACATCCAAGTCTGTAAGATTCATCTCTAATCAACTCCCTCCCGAAAAGCAGAGTAGTTGTACTAAGCCTTAAGTCCAGAAGAAAAAAAAGAGATCAGTATTTCTTTATCTGGTGCACACATGTGTGTACATGTAGATGTGCATGCACACACATACAGGGGGCCTGAAATCAGGACCTACGCACTGTCCCTTAGCTTTTTTTGCTCAAGGCTAATGCTCCACCACTTGAGCCACACAGCGCTACTTCCAGCTTTTTTAAGTAGTTTGTTGGAGAGAAGAGTCTCACAGATTTTCCTACCTGGGCTGTAATCCTCAGATCTCAGCCTCCTGAGTAGCTAGAATTACAGGTATGAGCCACTAGTGTCTGGCTTATTTCTGCATTTTTAAAGTGGTTTTTAACTAGTGACTATTTACCTAGAGGAAACGAATAATACATGTCACCTAGCATTATAGGAAGGGAATTTAATGTGTATTTATTACCTCTCTCTTTTTGTGCCCATACTAGGCTTGAATTCAGGTGTATGCTCTATTTACCTTTACTCAAGGCTGATTTTCTACCACTTTAGCCACAGCTCCAGTTCTGGCTTTTTGCTAGTTAGTTGGAAAGAAGAATCTCACTGATTTTTCTGTTCAGGCTGGCTTCAAATGGTGATCCTCAGGTCTCTGTCTCCTGAGTAGCTAGGATTACAAGTGTGAGTCTCCAGTGCCAGGCTTTGTATTCATTATCTTTACATGTTTTATTTATAGTTAACTTGAAATTTCTCTGGAAATAGGACACATTCCCAGGGAACATTTGTCTCTCCAAGGGGAACCTCAAGATCACCCTGACTGGTAGATGGGTTGCGACCTCTTGATTAAAGTTCTTGGCTTCCTCTTAGAGACTCCCAGGCCTTTCAGGGCCCACAACTGGGTGTAGCAAGGTCTGAAATTAAATGCAGTCCTTCAGCCAGCTGGATCTGTGAGCGAAGTGATGACATGTGTATTAAAAATAGCAATGGTGCTTTTGGTATGGAGAATAAGAATGAACACCATTGTCTGCGTGAATAGTGAAGAGACGGCGTGTATGTACCACTCCTGGCTCCCATGCCTGGCACCCCTGTGTCCTGGTGTAGAGAGAAACCCCTCAGTCGACTGAGTGTTGGGGTGAGGGCCAGAGTCAGCATCTCTTGGCTGGAACAGGCCATTTGTTTGTTTGTCAAGCTGTCCTGATGTCAAGTGATGACTTGGGCTTTGGGTCACTTGCATGAACGTTGTATATGGACTCTCTAAGGCCCAGGCCTATTTCTTAGTGTAAGGGCTCAGGCAATAAGTGGGGTTTTTAGATGCTAACTCCCATTACTGCGCAAAGCTAGAGACATGTAACCAAATGAATGACTGATTTAGTGTAGCCATTTAAGACAAACAGCACAAATGCCCAGAGCCAGCCTATCCACCCATATCATGGAGATAGATGACTGACTTGGAGACACCCACGCTGATTATGTCCAGCAGAAGGCACACAGTGTTGGGCGATGTGGAGTGTGTTCAATTACAGCAGTTCTTGTATTTCCTTCCTGGGTCTTGCAAGACATCTTGGCCTAGATAGTAAGAGCCTTAAAGGAGAATGAAATCATGGACCTAGCCAGCTGCTGCCTCCCTGTGCTGCTGCCGCTGAGGGAGGGGTGGGAATCAGCACGTCCCTCGCCTCACCCAGGCTGTCTTTGGGGTGTGCTGTACACCAGCCTGTCCTTAGGGCAGATGTGCTCCTCACTGTGGTTACCAGCATTCCTAGGGTTCTTGCTTACTTGCTGGCTGACTGGGCATTGGAAGCGATTTTTTAAAATAAGTTTTTATTGTGAAAATACTGTACCAGAGGGGTTACAGTTACATGAGCGAGGTAATGAGTACATTTCTTATCAAGCATTGTTGCCGCCTCCTTTGTTTCCCCTACCATCCCTGCCCTACCATTTTGGAAGGGATTTTTTTTTAATATTTCTTGTAATAGTACTAGGGCTTGAGCTCAGGCCCTGGGCACTATCCCTTAAACTTTTTTTATTCAAGGCTGGCATTCTACCTCGTGAGCCACACTTTACTTCTGATATTTTGCTAGTTAATTGGAGATAAGAGTCACACAGAATTTTTCTGCCTGGGTTGGCTTTGAACTTTGATTCTTAGAATTCAGCTTTCTGAGTAGCTTGGATTACAGGTGTGAGCCATGCATGCCGGACTCTTACTATTTATTTCTGTTTTTCTTTTTCTTTTTAGTTTTTTT
>NW_012267654.1:0-382 GCF_000151885.1 Dipodomys ordii | reverse complement strand
TGGCTTGTTGGCCTGAAACCATCCTCTGGCTCTCTGCCTCCTGGGTAGCTGGGAGTATAGATACATGTGTGTGTTTCATTTATGCATATATTTAGCATTCAGTTTCCACGGCTTTATTAATTTCTAGGCAACTTATTTTTCTCATGGGGCTTCATTTCTTTGATGAGAATTTTTGTTTCATGTTTCCTTTTTTGTGAGTAGATCTCTCTGCTCACAGGGCTTCCCTTATTTCCTATATCTAGCTGCTTGCTGTTTTGGTTGAATAGAACCTACCAATTATACCCTGACCTTTTAGCCAGGTGCACACCTGTAATCTCAGCCTTCAGGAAGCTGAGGTAGGAGAATCTAAAATTCAAAGCAGCTCTTTGGGCTGCTGTAGTGA
>NW_012267653.1:133448-155142 GCF_000151885.1 Dipodomys ordii | reverse complement strand
GTCTGGCTTGATGGGTAACTCATTTTATCTTTTAGTTTTACTGTTCTGATTGCTCAAATAGTTTAACATTTTTTTCAGTATTGGATTTCTCTTTGTAATTTTTAAATTTTAATGTGTCTGCTCATCTGCTTGTTCCTTAACTGCATTTTTCCTACTGGTATTTAAAATTTAGAGTTGTTTTATACTATGCTATTAATTCTCTGTGATATGAGTAGGTACCAGTAATTTCAACCATTCATTTGGATATCCCACTGTTTCATCCATTGTGCTGAAAATTTTAATTTGAGGCAACCACAGCTACTTTGTTTTGTAGTGTGGAATATGGGGATTTGGGAATGAAAAGCTTTCTTCCACTCAGTGAAATTTAGAGCTTATTCTTGCTATTATTTTATGAGCAGTTTGACTTCTATTAAAGTTATGTTGTCTCTCAATTTCTCTATTACTTGTAAAGTTCTAATTCCTTATTAATAAGCGATCAACTTGTGAGTTGAAAAAAAGTACAGATTGAAGAATAGGGTCAAATTTCACTGTTGGACAAATGGACACCCAGTTTTACAGTGTCATGCCTTTCTTAGGGTCCCATTCCCAAGCCAGACATTTTTTGTGAACTTCTCAAAGAATCAGGTAACTGTATTTGATTACAACTATTTCTGGGCCTTATATTTCATTGATATATTGTCGGTTTTCAACACAGTGATTTTCCTACTACCTGTCTCAGTATAAAATAAAGATAGTGATACTACAGTATTGTTGTTGGGCCTTAAGATAGGTCTAGATAATTGGCAATTTCCTTTTTCATAAAATTTAGTCTTGACTCTTCTGTTTCTGCGACGGAAATGATAGGAAATGGGATGGAGGCTGTACTAAAACTGCAGATGGTTTTCTGTAACATGACTTTTTTTTTTTTACCATACTGATTCAGCTCATGCAGAATCCTGGGAGATATGTGTCTATATGGGTGATTGTGGTTATTTCTGCTATGATTGTTCATGACTTTTACTTCAGTCTTATCAACCTTTTGTTTTTGTACAAGCTGATTTGGATACATTGCTTATTGTTACTATTTTTATTCTCTATTTTTCTGTTTGATTTTATTCCTTGTACTAATTTGGGGGTTGGATATCTAGTTCCTTGAGTTGCGTGATAAATTGTTCTTCCACAATGTTCTCTCTTGATTTAAGCAGGGTTGTTATATTCTTTTCTTTTGTCCATTTTCTATACCCATAGATTTATTGTAAGCTCTTGTTATTTTCATTTGTTCTGAGGATCATTTTATTTCTTATATTTTGTCTTAAAAAAAGTTCACTTGGGCTGGGAAGTTGGTTCAGTGGTAGAGCGCTTGCCTCGAAGCATGAGGCCCTGGGTTCAATTCCTCTACAGCACATAAGCAGAAAAAAAGCTGGAAGTGGTTCTGTGGCTCAAGTGGTAGCTCTAGCCTTGAGCTGAAGAGCTGAGGGACAGCGTCCAGGCCAGAGTTCAGCCCCCATGACCAAAAAACATAAAGTTCACTTTATCACACATTAATCTTTAATTAATTTCATTTAATACTTTAATTATTATTTAAGTATTTTATAATTGTTGGAAAATAAAATCCTTTGGTTTTATGTTTGGGCATATTTTGCTTGTTAAATTCTCACATTACTATAGTATGACCTGCAAGTGTGTTAAATATATTTTCAAAAAATTAAAACTTGGCAGTGTTTAATCCTGGCATATCATCTCTTCTGGAGAATGATCAGTATGTTGATGAGCCATATATTATTCAATAGAGGTTGGCTGAAATATTCTTTTGGTGTATATGGTGCTCATTTTACCAAGGGTGAAATTTAATTCTCATGCCTCCCTAATTTTGCCTGGAAGATGTCTCCATGAAATCTTCAGCTCTTGTTGTATTGAGGACTAACTCAGTCTGATTTTATAGCTTAGAGCTCTGGTAGTGTGAAATAAACAGTTAGGATGATTTCATATTGCTAATTTGATATAAAATTTTTTGTCAATTTTTGATTCTTTCATTAAAGTCTATCTTATGTGTTGTGTTATAGATACTGCTGTTTTTTTATTTCATTTGCATGGACTGCCTTATTCTACTTCTTTTTTTCAATGTTTAATTGTTATAGTAAAGGTGATATACAGAGGGACTACAGTTACATAAGTCAGTTAATGAGTACATTTCTTTTTGAATAGTGCCACCTCTTTCCTCATTTTCTCTCAGTTCCCTAACATCCCCTCCAGAAGAAGTTGTACATTTTTTTCAACCCAGTTTCTGTTTAACTGCTGCAATATTTCCCCCTTCATCTACCATGTCTGTGTTCCCCTTTACACTCAGTAAAATAGATAATCTTACACACAATAACGAAATAAAAAGAGTGACAAAGGAGAAAACAAAGAAACAAAACAAAAAGCAAAATGACAAAAATCTCGTTTCCAATTCTATGGAGTGCATTTTAATAAACATTTTTAAGATCATATAAATATAGCTATTGAGCATATGTGATCATTCCTGAGATTATCCACATTTGGTCTCACCATGTGAGTGTTTAAAATCCTGTAAAATTTGTCTGTCCAAGTGTAAGTTTTTGTCTTTTACCATCCAGTGTGTGTGCATATATATATATATATATATATATATATACACATACATATATATACATATATACATTTATATACATATACATGTGTACATATACATATATATACGTATATATACACATATATGTGTATGTATATATGTACATATATATATATAGTGTGTGTATATATATATATATATAAAATAAACTTATTTTATTTATAACAATGTGGTAAACCATTTAAACTATAATTTGGGTCTGGCTCACTTCACTTAATATTATCTTTTCAAGTATTTCCATTTCTTTATCTAGTTAGCCATACATTCTTTCACATGAAAAAATATAATGATATTTGGTATATATACACCACACTCGCACATTCTCTTGATCCATTCCATCACTGACAGGCATGTGGTTTGAATCCATATCATAGCTATTGTAAACAATGTTTAATAAACATGATTGGGTTGATAGCTTTCCTGTAACTTCGTTTTTGTTCTACTGG
This sequence comes from Dipodomys ordii, assembly GCF_000151885.1. Classification (NCBI taxonomy): domain Eukaryota; kingdom Metazoa; phylum Chordata; class Mammalia; order Rodentia; family Heteromyidae; genus Dipodomys; species Dipodomys ordii. The sequence goes on along the minus strand of NW_012267653.1, from coordinate 152,067 downwards.
CTGAATGTCTAGGAGTGCAGTTCCTGGGTCATAGGGAAGCTCTATGTTTACTCTTTTGAGCAACATTCATACTGCTTTCAAGAGTGATTGAACAAGTTTACATTCCCACCAGGAGTGTGGTAGTGCTCCCTTTTTGACACATCCCTGCCGCATTTGCAATTGTTAGTTTTCTTGCTAATGGACATTCTCATAGGGTTGTGGTGGGCTCTCTGTATGTTTTTGATTTGCATTCCTTTTATTCCCAGAGACTTTGAATATCTCTTCCTATATTGACTGGCAGTTCTTATTTGTTCTTTGGAGAAATCTCTCTTTATGTCTTTAGACCATTTATGAATAGAGTTGTTTCTTTGAGGATTTGTTTATTGAGGGTATTTTTTTTTAAATTTTGACCTTTGAGTAGATTTTATGTATGACGTTTTCTAACATCATACATTAAATCATACATGTTAGAAAGTCTTTCTCCCATTTTCTCAGGTATTTATCTTGATAAGTATGTTCTTTGCCATGCAGAAATATTTTTGGGGTGAATGCAATTTACCCAGATTTTACCTTGATTTGCTGTGATTCTGGAACTTGACTAAGATGTTTCAATCTGTGATATCCATCATGTAACCTTTATGTTTCACAATCTCTTCCTGTAATACGTTTAGTGAATCTGGCCTTACATTGGGATCACTGATCCATCTGGAAATGATGCTAGTAGTTTTCTGCTCATGTATACAAAATTCTGCCAGCACCATTCATTGAAGAGGCTTCTTTCTTCCATTTTTTGTTTTTTGTTTCCTTATGAGATAGTAGATGGCTATAAATATGCAGGTTTATTTCTGGGTCTTCTATTCCATTGGTTCTCAGGCCTTTTCATGGGTCACTACCAAATATCTTTTCTTACGAAGGCTTTGTTTCAGAGTTTCAAGATAGATATTGTTATTCCCCTAGTACTGTTCTTGATGTTAAAGACCATTTTTGCTCTTTGTCATGATTTTCCGTCCGTAAAAATTTTCATATTTCTTCTATATCACTCAAGAATGTTGTTGGGATTTCAATGGGATTTGAATGTGTAGAATAACTGGGCAGTGCTGCCATGTTCACGATGATAATCCTGCCCATTCAGGAGCATCAAAGTTATTCCATTAAGCTTGGCGTCAATGGCTCACACCTGTAATCCTAGCTACTCAGGAGGCTGAGATATGAGGATCACGAATCAAAGCCAGCCTGGGCAGAAACTCTGTGAAACTCTTATCTCCAATAAACCACTAGAAAACCAGAAGTGGTGCTGTGGCTCAAGCGGTAGAGTGCTTGCCTTGAGCTGAAGAGCGCAGGGACAGTGCTCAAACCCAGAGTTCAAGCCCCACAACCGACGGGGGAAAAAGGTATTCCATTTACTTATAAATGCTTTAATTTTTTCAGACAGTTAAAGTTTTCTTCAGGTGTTGTTCACATCAGATTTCAAGCCCACAACCGACGGGGGAAAAAAAGGTCTTCCATTTACTTATAAATGCTTTAATTTTTTCAGACAGTTAAAGTTTTCTTCAGGTTTTGTTCACATCTGTGGTTAAGATAATTCCTGGGTCTTTTCAATTTTTTTGAGTCTATTACAAAAAAGTCGTTTACCTGAATTTAGTCACAAACTTCTCGTTTTGGCACACCAGAAATCTACTGATTTTAATGGGTTAATTTTGATTCTGTATTTTCGAAAGTTTTGGATTAGTTTGGGGGAAGGAAGTTATAGGTATCTTCCAATACTGGGTTATGCCATCTGTAAACACCTCAATGTAACACCAGACATCCTGAAAGTATTGCAGGAGAGAATATGGGAAACACTAGGGCTCTGCGGCAGAGGGGCTTCTTGGGGAAGAAGCTGCTAGTACCAAGTATTAACTGGCACCTCAGCCATGAAGGTTTGGCTGACTAATAGATGCCTTGGTCCCCTGAAAAAAATTACAAATAAGGATTGTTATACCTCTCATTTCCTATTTGGATCCCCTTCATTTTTTTCTCTTGCTTTATTTCTCTTGCTAGAAATTCCACTGCAATATAGAAAAGGAATAGAAAATGAGCATGTGTTTCTTCTTCCTGACTTTAGAGGAAATTGGTTTAATTTTCACCATTGAATATAATGCTGTCTATAATTTTGTGTGTTCTTTTCCTTTTGTGTTCAGATTTGCTAAGGGTCTCTCAATTTTTTAATTTATTCAAAGAACCAATCTGTTCATTTTTATGCGTTCTATGGTATTTTCTTCTCTATTTTGTTTACTTCTTGTTTTAATTTATTTGTCGGCCGTAGGGCCTGAACTCTGGGGCCTAGGCACTGACGCTCAGCTCTTCAGCTCAAAGCCAGCATTCCACCACTTGACCCACATGGCCACTTCCAGGTTTTTCTACTTATGTGGTGCTGAGGATTCAAACCCAGGATCTCATGCATGCAAGGCAAGCACTGTACCACAGAGCAACCTTCCCAGGTTTTAATATTATAGTTTCCATTTAGTGATTTTGAATTGGTCATGTTCCTTTTGTACAAGAAACTTAATGCTTATCATTAAATTATTAATTTGTGATTTCTCCCATTTGTTTCTGTAGGCATTTAGAGGTATAGATTTTCTTCTGACTACTGCCTTCATTGTGTCCCAAAGTAGCTGATTTTTTTTTTTTTAGTATTCATATCTGTTGCGTCATAAAAACTAGAATCAACCTTCTAATCTTATCAATAACCTTCTGGTCATTCCACAATATGTTGTTCAGTCACCAGTTTTAAGGGATTTTCTGTAATAGCTTTGCCTGTTGAATTGTAATTTTCTTCCATTATGATCTGTCAGGATATAGGGAATCATGACTTTTTTTCGAATTTGCACAGATGTGCCTTTTGAGTTACAGGATGATCTAGTTTGGAGAATGTTGTTTGAGTGGCTGAAAAGAATGTATATTCGGATGCTCCTGGGTTAATTATTTACTAGCTCTATGGTAATTCTATTTTATCAATGCACTTGTTTAGGTATGATGGTCCTATGCAGAATTTTTGCCTGGATGATCTATCCAGCTACAACAGTGAAATGTTGATGTCACCAGCAATCAATGTGTTTGCATCTATTTTTTAAGATAAGTTTTAGATCAATAAGTATTTGTTTAATGAAGTTGGGTGTCCAGTATTTGGTGCATGGATATTTAGAATTGTTATATGCTCTTGAGGGAGAGTTGTATTTATTTTTGTTCAGTGCCCTCCTTTATTACCATTAATTTTAATTTTAAATCTATTTTATCTGATATTAGGATTGCCTCTCCAACCTGTTTATGGGAGCATTTGCTTGAAATATATTATTCCAGGCATTCAATTAGAAAATGTTCATTTTTGTTGGCAAGATGGGTCTCTTGTGGACAGCATATATATGGGTCTTGCTATTTGATCCAACTCCTTAATCTGTTCCAATTATTTGGAGATTTAAGGCCATTAATGCTGAGAATTGAAAAGTGTTTGGTAAGTCCTGACATGTTATTCACCTGCTTGATGTCTGTGCCTCATCTTTTCCTATAATGTTTAGCTGGCTCTCTAATAAGGAATATTCTTTCCACCACTATGGCATTCTGATTGATCATCTATATGTATTTCCTTAGCTATTTTTCTATTGCTGGATTGGTGAGGAAAATTATTGCAGTTATTCTTCTTATGCAATTTTATATTTGTTCACTAGTTATGAAGGAGTATTTTGCTGGGTACACTGTTTTTGGTTGGTAGATGTTTGCCTATAAACTGTGGCATACATCATTTCAGTCATTCTTCCTTTCACTATCTCATATGAGAAATTTGTATTTATTCTGACAGCTTTTCCTTCATAAATAATCAATTATTCCTCGCTAATATCTTCAAGTACCCTTTCCATGGGCAATAGCATGCTCTTTTCTGGTCTGGACTGTTTGGGCTTCTACTACTCATTGTTACTGAATGTGTCTTTATTTTTCTATGCTCAGAAATTCCTTCCCATCCCTCCATCCAGCCCCGCCCCCTCCCACCCCACCCCCACCCCAAAGATGTAAACTTGGTTTTCCTTAAATTTCTTGCATGCTCCTTTACCTTTTTTTCCCCCAGGAATTATCAGTGTCTTATATCCTTTTGCCAGGAGAAGACACTTTCATTTCATCTGTACTATTAGTTTCCTTTTCATCTGCGATATAGATTTACGTTTATCTTTATAGATACCATGAATTCTTCTAATAATTCTAGTCTCATAATGCTTAGGAATTGTCCTGTGTACATTTTCTTTCTTTTCATATTTTAATAAACCTGTTCTTAAAGCATTTTAGAACTATATTCTAGGTCCTTCATTGTCTGACCTATAGCCTGGACATTTTCTTTAAGAATTAAACTTGCTTTATTTGCCATTTTTCTTGTATTTTCATGGATTATTCCTCTCCATTTTGAATCATTTGTATTTTTATGTTGTCTCCATTGTGTCCTTCTCTGAACAATGTACATTGATTATATTATATTAATTTTTTAATGTTCTCACAACAGATTTAACATTGCACATACATATCATAAACGAGAAAGGAAAGCATTTTTATCCTCTTTACAACTTTGTTTTTTCCTTTTCTATATCTCAAGATAAATACACTAGCAAATATATCAAGTATTAGTGTAATGCCTCATGGTGGATTTGGATGGTGGATTTCAATGTAAAGATTTCTCACAATTCTTTCCTCATAACCTACATTGTAGGCTCCTTTCCCCATATTCAGTACCTTGGAGTTGGTTGACTACCTATGTTCTCATTACATAAATAACAGTTAAATTGCCTCACCTGTTATTAAGGTTTTGTTGTGGTTGATATTGCAGGAAGAGCTGTTGATTTTGTTCGGTATTTGAGCAAAGCTTGCTATGCAATCCTGATTAAATAATGCTTTCCTTATGAAAGATGTTATTAACTTGAAGAATTGTTAGTTAGCTCAACCTGCAATATAACCACTTAACAGCAGCTGGGCGACTGAACCAGAAGGCTTTTCACACAGGTCTCCACCTGTTTTACCATATTTACCCAAGGTGAAGGCAACAGAATATTTTGTGTCTCATCGCAACTTACCCCATGCCTAATGGAAAAATTTTGCATGTTGCATGTATATGGTAGTGGAGATAAAGCAAGCTCTTGGCTTAACTAAGTTTCTGAATGTAATTCATGACAAATTCCTTTCATATCTTTACATAACCCTATATTCAAGCACAAGACATTGTATTCATATTCCATCCTAATTGGGCAGAATGTTTTACGATACTTATTAGCAGAAACGCAAGCATTCCTTCCATAAAAACCATAATTTTGAAATACTCCTGTGAATTTCTATGCTCATTATGCAGGTTTACCTTCAAGAACTACCAGTGTGTTTTGGCCTTGGCTTTTGCTATAGAAGAGATCAACAAAAACCCTGATCTTTTACATAACTTAACTCTGGGATTTAGTATCTATGATGTTCAATATGGATCAAGGACATCATTTAAAAATCCTTTTGTTTGTCTTTTTGGGAAATATGACTTCCCAAACTATAATTGTATGAGAGACAACCAGTCTATAGCAGTACTTACAGGACCTTCAGGAGCATTGTCTTCACTGCTGGACCTCTATAGTTTTCCACAGGTGAGAGTGTGAGGGGTGGGAGATCTTAAGAATGCCTAATTTAGTGCCATCTCAGGTGTTAGAAGAGGACAAAAGGAAGAGACTTGATTTATGGAGGGGAAGGGAAATAACAAAATGCTTAAATAAGGATACAAGTTGACCCATTGTAACAATGAGATGTATAAGGCACTTTGGTGAAAATGAACTTTACAACTTTGGCAGAGAGGAAGGTGGACAGGAGGAGTGTGGGAGGTGGAGAACGAAAGGATGGTAGGGGGAAAACAGAGGAGGAGGTAACAATGCTCAATTGGAAATGTACTCATTACCTTACTCATTAACTGTACCCCGTATGTACAGGATTTTTACAATAAAAAGCATATTTTAAAATGTAGAGTAAAAAAAGAGAGTATGTATTCAAAGATAATGTGATATTTCTATTACTGTTGGTTTTATAAAGGGGATGAAAACATTATAGCCAAAAGGTATTATTTTGGAATTTTAAGCCTTATAATTGATATTGATTTCTTACAAAATCAGGAAATGGAAAATGACTTTAAAATGTCAAGATATGTTGAGCATGATGCTGATGGACCACATCTCTAATCCTAGTGACTCAGAAATCATTTCTAATTAATTAGAAAAATCATGCAGTAATGTGTGGTTCAAGTGGTACAGTGCTACTTTGGGGGGGGGGGGGAAAGCTTAGAACTACATAAGGCCCTGAGTTCCTGGCCCTTTACTAACACACACACACAAACACACACACACACACACACACACACACACACACTCACACATATATGCAGGCTCATGTGTAAGATACATTGAATGCAATATGTCTGTCTTAGAAAGAGAATGGAGTATATGATCTCTCATATGTAATATTTTGTCTAAATAAGGAAAATGAAATATTAAAAGATCTGGACCACACTCCGATATGTATATATATATATATATATGCATATATATATATATGTATATATATATGATCAATCTGACTAAATTATGGTACATATCAGGGTAGAATTGAATTATGTAACCACTCAGAGAAAGAGACAGTACATAAAAATACCAGGCAACTTAAGCATACCTTCAATGAGGGTGGCTTTTTAGGTGTTCAGGGAATATGGAAGAGGAGAAAGGAGTAGATGGGAATAGAAAATAATATAATATTCAATGTACATATATGTGAAAATGGAACTAGGAAAGTCAGTGAATATGTGAGGTGGATATCGATTACAGGAGTTGATGGAAACAGTGACAATGATTAAGAGATTTTGTAAAAACAAATTAATACATTGCCAAAAAATTTAAAAAATTAAATTTATTTCTTCCAAAATTAAATGAAAAACCTACCTTACAACTATTGCACATAGTTATATGATATATATATATATATATATATATATATATATATATTTAAATATCATGACTGGAATTAGGATGGATGGAAATCTTCTCATTTTTGCAGCCTCCTGTTCTCATTCCCTTTAGCTGACCTCTGGGCCTTTTGATCATGCTCTGAGTGACAATAACATGTTTCCTAGTCTCTATCAAATGGCTCCAAAGGACACTTCAATAGCCAATGGCATGGTCTTATTACTACTTCACTTCAGCTGGAATTGGGTGGGACTGATAACCTTACAAGATGAGAATGGTTTGTGGATTCTTCCTGCATTCAAAGAAGAGATGGCCAAGAACAGAGTTTGTGTAGCCTTTGAGCTATCATTACCAAATTATTCCATGTCGAATATTTTCAAAATTATGTCACATTATAACCAGATAAATAAATCTTCAGCAAATATCGTCATTGTGTATGCTAATAATGAGTTCCTACGACATTTATTGATATGTGTTGAACAATTTTTAATAAAAGGCAAAGTTTTTATTATGAACTCAGAGTGGGATGTAACCATGAGAAAGAGATATTTCATTCTAGGTTCATTCCTTGTACCTCTCGTTTTCTCACACCATCACCCAGATGTTTCTGGATTCACAGATTTTCTCAAATCAGTTAACCCGTGCAAATACCCAGAAGACTTTTTTCTTGCTAGGTTATGGTTTCTGTCTTTTAATTGCTCAGATTCTGCGTCTGACTGTGTACAGTGGGAGAACTGTCCTCATGATGCCTCCTTGGATTGGTTGCCTAGGCATATATTTGACATGAGTATGTCTGGAGACAGTTACAATATATACAATGCTGTGTATGCTGTGGCCCAGGCTCTCCATGATATGCTGCTTTATCAAACAGAAACACAAACAATGGGAAATAGAAATGGGATAATGTCTTCCCCTGCACAGGTAAGGCCTTCTGTGTTGTACATCACACATTAGGAAAAAAGTTACTTTGTAGAGAGGTTCTTACTCTATGAAATTCAATAATTTTGGTATTGTCTGAAAACCCAAGATACTATACTTCTTCATTTGTGTGTGAGATTCTCTAGGAATGTTTTTATGTACTCTTCAAGAAAAGCAGCCATGAAAAAGGACATTTGTAAAAATTCGTTTAGTAACAAATAAACCAACATGTTTATAGCTAATATTTTGAAGGCTTCAAAATCACCATTGAAATCTGCATTTCGTAAGTAAGTTTAAATGTTGACCTCCTACACATAATTATGTATATTTTTCATGAGATAGTTTTATTCTATTTTATCTATTAAAATTTTGCCAAGCTCGTACTACAGATGATCACAAAATTAGTGGATGTAGAAGCCTATAGTAAGCAAATGAAAACTTTTTCACTAATGACTATTTACATGAAATTGACTTGTCTTGAAAAGAGGCCCTCTATTTCCTTGCTGAGTGACCAGGATTCCGAAAGAATATTTTTATTCTCTGATAGGTTTTCTTCTATGCAACTCACTAGGTGCCTCTACCATTCTTGAATTCGGAATCAAAAATTTAAAGCAATCAAGAGCCTTTCTTGGTTCAGGTTTTCCTTTTTAACTCTGGGATATATTTCACCATATATTTACCTTTTAGCTGCATCGTTTTCTGAAGAACATCCAGTTTCACAATCCTGCTGGAGATCAAGTGATTTTAGATGAGAAAAAGAAATTGGGGGCAGAGTATGATATTGTGAACATTTGGAATTTTCCCGAAGGTCTTCAACTTGAGATGAAAGTAGGAAAATTTTCCCCATATACTCTTAATGGTCATCAACTGACTTTATCTGAAGATCTAGTAGACTGGACCATAGGAACTACAGAGGTTGGTTGGATTCAACAGTAATGATTTTAAGGATATATAAGTAAAGAAATTTCACCCTTAAAATTTATATGTGGTTGTGTGCCAGTAACTTACTCCTATAATACTAGGTATTTTGCTGGCTGAGATATGAATATCATGTTTAAAAAAACAGTGCTAAAAGGAAATGCTTTGAGACTAATCTCAAATTAACCATCAATAAATCTGAAGTGGTGCTGTGGATTAGGCACTAAAGTGTTAACATTAAGCAACAAAGCTCAGATACCCAACCCAGATTCACATTGTAAGATTTAGTTCTGGCTTGTGCGTGTGCGTGCGTGTGCACACACACACACACACACACATACAAACAGACAGGCAGACACACGCATGCACGCACACACAAATTATACCCTATGTGCTTACTAAAAACCAAGTAGTAGACATTTAAAATATTTCTCACTTAAGAAAATGGATTGACAGATTGTTGGCTATTAAAGGAATAGAATACATTAACAGTACTTGGGTGAGGGTACTCTTGCTTTTAATTATATCTACCCAGGTGGATGACTACCTCAGATCTAAGATTATAGTGTTGTTAAAAGCTCAACTGGGTAGAATATTCTATGAGACTTTTTTGCTTTTTATTATGAAAATAGTATAGAGAGGGGTTACAGTTACATGAGTAAGGTAATGAATAAATTTCCTATGGAGCATTGTTACATTATACTTTGTTTTTCCCTACTATCTATTCCTTCTCCACCTTCCCAACTCCCCCATCACCCACCAAGTTGTAAAGTTCATTTTCAACATAGTGTCTAGTACATCTCATTGTTACAATGGGTCAAAATGTATCCCTATTTGAACATTTTGTTTTTTATCTTCCACTCACTAAATTAGAAAAAAAATGTACATACAAGACCCAGGGCACCAAAATTACATACAGTGGAAACAGGGGCTATACCATCGGGGAGGAACATAACGAAGAAACCAAAAATCATATAGTACATTATAAATACATTAAAAACAATAGCAAGAAAGAAAAAACCACTGTGTCCCCATCTTTGGGTTCATTTCGCTTAACATCATCTTATATGCTCATATCTCAATTAACAATAAAAAATGTCAAGTGGAGATTTGGCTCAAGTAATAAAATGCTAATCTTCAGCACAAAAACCTCAAGGTCAGTGCCCATACTACGAGTTCAAGTCCGAGGATCATCTCCAGAAAAAGTTAACAGAGTGTTTCTAAAAGTTTATTAGGAATATTAAATTGCGTTTTTTTAGCAAGTTTCTACATTGTGACAAAGTATCAGAGCAATCACTTTATATGTTTTAAGGGTTTATTTTGCTCCCACTTGTGGAAGTTCCATTCAATGATTACTTGCCTACTGCTTAGGTATCTTTGGTGAGATGAATCAGTGAAAGAGCCTGAGCAAAAGAGATTCTCAGCTCATGGCCACTGTATAAATGTGACAGTCTTTGTATTCAGATAACCCTAAAACAGAAGGCCTATGCAATATCTTACACCCCACTTTTCAAGCTTCAAAGAAAATTGCTTCTCTTTACTCCTCATCATTCACAAATAGCAGGAAATAACAAATAATGACATGAATTCAAGGAAATTCCATAGCTCTGGCCAATAGGACTTACTTTCTCACCATTAATCAACTTTTAAAGGTCTCACACTTCTCAAGAGTTCAATAGGCTAGATAGAGATCAAGCTGATAGAACATAAGTTGTTTGTGGTATGATGTGGAATCTATACCAACGTTGAATTAACTGACCAGATTTATGTGCATAAAATGATACATTTAATAATCCTATTCTTTAAATAAAATGGAATTTTTGGAATGTCAGGTAAAAGTCTGAGCAGTTACTGACACAGATCTGATTTTCTTCAGCCTCCTCACTCTGTCTGCAGTGAAAGTTGTGTTCCAGGATTCCGGAAAACCCCTCAGGAGGAAAAGGCTGCTTGTTGCTATGATTGTACCCCTTGCTCAGAGAATGAGATAGCTAATGGGACAGGTAAGTTCATGACTTGGGCAGAAATTTATATTCTCTAACAGTATCCCCAAAACCATGCAATGCAAAAGATGTGTATTAGGATTGCAGCACCAATGTCTTCCTTTTTTTACTCATAAATTAATTGTGACTATATAGGTTCTTGCTTCTTGACAAAGATTACAGGCTGTGAATTATGTGTAGAATTAATTTTTTTACTCTGGCGTATGAATGTTTGTTCAAGTAATCACTAATGTAAGTTTAATGGCCATTATATTAAGTGCAAAGCTACGTAAAGGATAAGGTCTCCCTTTTATTTTTCAAAACTGACTTCAGATAATAAAGAAAAAAGAGATCTTGCACATCTTTATTTCCTAGTGCCCAGAAATATTGTTGCTACACAGCAAGTGATGTGATTGTTTTTTGTATAAGAAGCAATCAAAAGGGTTGTGCACAGCATGACTTTAGAGCTTGAAAGGGTGATTTGATTTTATGTTGCCCCCTGCATTACAAGCAAGCGGGACAGACAATATGACAACTTCAAAGAAGGGATATAGGGCTTTTATTTATATTGTCCAGAGACATGGAGGGAAGTACAAACCCTGTGATGCACTCTTTTCAATGAAGTGTGTGAGTGGTGAACACAGGCTGAGAAGAGCTATGGCAACATGAAGAGGTCTGGAAAAAATTTAAGGATAATAGTAATGGTAAGGGATAATATGTGTTATAGACACGTAAAGATAAAGTTATTGTGAATGTAGATTAGGCATAGAGAGTTTGTCTAGCATGCATGAAGTCCTGGGTTCAATTCCTCAGTGTCACATAAATAGAAAGAGCCAGAAGGGGCACTGTGGCTCAAGTGACAGAGTGCTAGCCTTGAGCAAAGAAAGCTCAGGGACAGTGCCCAGGCCATCAAAGCAAGTCCCAGGACTGGATAAAAGAAGAGAATGTGGGAACGTGTGTGGGAATATGATGAAGATATAATATGATACTGAACATATCTGGTAATATTTGGGAATTTTTGTTCTTATGCTAATAAGTATTGACATATTATAATTTTCTCTATGTACGGATTTTCTAATTTGCTTTTAAGTACTAAAAAGATTATTTGAATTCCTCACCAGATGTGGAGCATTGTATGAAGTGCCCAGATCATCAGTATGCCAACACAGAGAGAAACCAGTGCCTCCAAAGAGCTGTAAGTTTCCTGGCTTATGAAGAGCCCTTGGGGATTGCCTTGGCCTGCATGGCTCTATGTTTATGTACACTCACAGCAGTTGTTCTTGGAGTCTTTGTGAAACATCAGAACACCCCCATTGTTAAAGCTAATAACCAAGTTCTCAGCTACATCCTGCTCATCTCCCTCATCTTCTGTTTTCTCTGTTCCTTGCTCTTTATTGGCCGTCCAAACACAGCCACCTGCATTCTACAGCAAACCACATTTGGAGTTGTATTCACAGTAGCTGTTTCGGCTGTGTTAGCCAAAACTGCAACTGTGGTTCTGGCCTTCAAGGTCACTTATCCAGGGAGAAGAATGAGGTGGTTACTGCTCTCAGGGGCTCCTAACTTCATCATTCCCATCTGTACTCTGATTCAGGTGACATTCTGTGTACTTTGACTGGGGACTTCACCTCCCTTCATTGACACAGATGTACACTCTGAACATGGCCACATTATCATCCTGTGTAACAAGGGCTCCCTCACTGCTTTCTACTGTGTCTTAGGATACCTGTTTTTTCTGGCCCTGGCCAGCTTCATTGGGGCTTTCCTGGCCAGGAACCTTCCTGACACATTCAATGAAGCCAAGTTCCTGACCTTCAGCATGCTGGTGTTCTGTAGTATCTGGTTCACTTTCCTGCCTGTCTACCACAGTGCCAAAGGAAAAGTCATGGTGGCTACAGAAGTTTTCTCCATCTTGGCTTCCAGTGCAGGGCTGTTGGGCTGCATTTTTGCTCCCAAGTGCTACATCATATTGTTAAGGCCAGATAGAAATTGTCTGCATGGTTTTCGGGACAAAACACATGCCAGGGGAAATAAACCCCGAAGATGAAACTTACATGTATGATTAAATACATAGGAGGTCAAGTAAATTCTAGATTTCTTTTTCCATCATATATTAGTTTATATTGTTAGAATCAATTTGATGAATAAGTGAGTCTCACTCATTTTTCATGTGATAGTACAGTCACAATTTTTAGCCACCTACATTTTAGTTTTGTTCCAATATCTTTGGATTTTCATGCTTACACTGCACTTATCCAATCATCTCCACTAATATATTTTAACTGCTACTAGTTTTTGAATTGTGCTTTCTTAATCATTTTCCTAAAAATTTATTTTATGTTCCTAGTCCTGAGTCTTGATCTTAAAGCCTGGTTACTCTCTCTTAGTTAGTTAGTTTATTTATTTATTTATTTATTCATTCATTCATTTCGTCAAAGCTAGTGCTTTACACTTGAGGCACAGCTCCTCTTTTGGCTCTGTAATGGTTAACTGGAAATGTTATACTCTTAATGTTCCTTTCTATATTACCTTTAAGCCATGATCACTAGATGTTATCTTGTGCAGCTGTGTTAATGGACCTTTTTTACTTTTAAAGTATATTATCTTCCTACCTGTAACTATTCTTCTTAATCATGACTCATTAATATTTTCCTCTTCTAAAAGTTCCATGTTTTATATACTCAATAGTGTTTATTTTGCTTCATACTTGTATATTTCCATTCACACATCTTTCTTTTTCCTTATTCCTCAATTGATTTTGTTGAAATAATCTCCCCCATTCTCTCTGATTTCATTCCCTCTCTCTTCCCTTTCCTTCCTCTCTTCTTTCTCCCCCCTCTCTGCTTCCTCTATATTGTTTTAGAATTTTAATAATTGGTTTAATAAGCCACAAAATACAACTCAGTTGTATTGTCTTTATGAAGTAACAGCTAAGGAATGCAGAGAATCATAATGGGTTGCTTATCCATGGCTGGATATAATTTTCAAGTTATTTTTGTGTAATTACTTTACAAATATTGTGAAGGCTATCTGAGTTGGCCAAATTGTGGAAAACAGAAGCTGCTAAGAACAATGGGCCACAGAATTCTAAGTTCCAAGTTTGTTCCTTGATGATTTCAGTTATAATTATGCAATGATAATTTGATGGCAACGTGTTACTCAACAGAAAGCAATAAATGGGTACCAATAATATGTATGATATATATCATATATCATATAATATGTATTATACATATAACATGTATATATAGCACATTGTATATATTATATATATAACATATAAATATATATGAGTATGTAACACCTTTTTTCTCACCTAATATTTGAGCGTCAAATCTTTGATTCCTAGTCCATCTTAAATAGTACTTAAATTACTGAGTATCTGTGTATCAGTTTGTAATTTTGAGACAGTGAAAGGTGACAAAGGGAAATGTTGGTCACCCTGGCTTGCTGGACATTAATGAAATTTATCTCTGGAACTAGATGGGAGAGAATGAGGGAAGAGATGACTCTATGTGAAAGGAATTGCACTCATTTCTGGATATATGTAAAGGTAAACCGCACCTCTAACATAACAATAATGTAAATTGTGTGTTGGGGAAGAATTAAAGAAAACAGTGATTGTAAGTCCAAAGAGTTTCCATACCAATTGTAAACCTATACCAAATAGTGTGTTAGACAAAAACTTATCTCTGAGTTTTTTCTAGAGTAAGAAACCTTATACAGTCGTGATTTTCTGGGTTTTCATTCCTTTATTTTTATTGTAATTTTGTGTTTTGGGTTTGGTTTATTTGAGATGGGTGAGGGGCAAGGTAATTATGTACACCATGCTCATCTCCAGCCTTAGGAGTGGTAGGATTACAGGTGGAGCCCTCCATATCCAGCTTGCTTATGTTAAATATATCTAAATACTGTCTTTCAACGAAGTTGACTCTGGAAGCTACTTATTCTAGTGATGAAACCTATGTTCATAAACAATTTTGGAAGTGTTTTAAAGTCAAATATAAAAGTCAAAATAAAAGATCCCTGGGATCTTTTTACCTTAATCACTACAAGGGACTTCATAGGCTAATCATCCTATAGCGGTAACTGCTGCTTACCGTCCAACGTGCCTCAGTAGTTACCCTCAGTTCTGATGTGGAGGGTTGAGGTTAATTTATGCCTGGAAAATACACAAGCATGTATTTGTGGGTGGTTATCAGGAATAAAAGTGAGATTGTTGTTTTTAGTAAAATTAACAGCAAAGTCAATACTTATAAGAAATTTTCTGCACCCCCATTCTGTCACTTGATAGAGAACCAAGGTTTGCAGGGCTTCCTCTAACCATCTTGTGCCCTTTGGTCTTCAAGATGCACAAGCAGCCCTCTAGTGCTCCACGTCTGTTTCCCAATAGATGTACCCATTCTCAGGACCCATGACTGGATGGGTCCAATGATGGGTAGGCTGCCTGCTAACCCAAGTAGTATATCCCAAAGCTGAAGGTTGTAAGTCTTGATGTAATTTATTTTCGTGTTTCAAAACAGAACAATTAAAAGTGTTCACATTTTGGAAGACAAGGGAATTGAATCTCATGGGACCAGAGTAACAGATTGGCTGAGGTTGATTGGAAACCATTTTATATATGTGCTGCTGGTGTGCCTACAAAATAGCTGGGCTAGCTGAGAAAGAAAGGCAAGAAAGAGCAGGGCTCTCATTTAAAATACTGGTAATTTTGTGTGTGTGGAGAAGTGGTTCATGCCTGTAATCCAAGCACTCAGGAGGCTGAGATCTGAGGATTATGGTTCAAAGCCAGCCCAAGCAAGAATGCCCATGAGACTCTTATCTCCAATTAACAGCCAGAAAACCCCAAGTGGCAATGTGTCCCAAGTGTTTGAATGCTCACTTTGAGCTGGAGAGCTCAGGAACAGTTCCCAGGCCCAGAGTTCAAGCCCCATCACACACAAAAAATAAAACCAAAACCAAAAACTAGGAAGGGTGGAAGCATCCCAGGCTCTGGGCCCATAATCCAGGTTTACAGGCTATAGTGGGAAAAGCAGATAGACACATCCTGACACATTTTGTTCACTCTAGAGTCTTCATCTGCACTCCTGGTACATAAGCCTACATCACTATTCCCACAATTCAGTAGACACAGAAGGGAGCAAATTTTACCCTGAAAAGATACTTTAGATGACACTGGCCCATGGTCTGCCACACCCCTGTTAACTAGAAGAAGCCCTCCGAATTAAGTCACTGTGGAAGTAAAGACCCAGTTACAGAGGGGGAGGGTGCCAGAATCCTCAGTCATGCCAATAATCACAAGATAGATAGGCATTAATCCCTGTCCCAAAGTTAGGTTCCCATAGTTCAGGTACTGTATGGATCTACTTACATGGAACAAGAGCATACAAACGATGGTACCCACATCTGTGCCAACTTGCAAGCGAAAGCAGGGAGTTCCCAAGGTGAAGAAAAACAGTTCATTGTGGATAACTGCACTGTAGCACTTGAAGCACAAGTTGAGAAATGCAGCAGCATTCCAGGCTCCAAATCTGAAATGGTGAGCAACACAGGCCATATTCTGAAACGGGGGCCTGAAAGAATGTGTCTCTGGACTTATTTTCCTTTGGGCCACAGTACAGCACAAAGCGGCCAATGTGTTTTCTCAAACTTGAGTATGTACAGTCACAACCTCATACCTGCAATACCCTACCCAGGGATCGGTTCTCACCAATGAGCGATTACTCCCACTTACCTACAAACTTGGGTATTTGGGATGACACAGGCACCTGGGCCTACCAGGAGGGACCAGAAAGATGGTAGCCCCATGGTGTAGAACAGGCAAGGGGACACCAATTTGCTGTAGCAGGACAAACACAGGTTGTAGAGGACAGCCACATTCACAGTTCAAGGCCATAGCCCCAGCAACAAAACACAAGGCCATTTAGAGCAGTCACAGGGCACTCTCCAAGCCCTGGTTTTCCTTCTCTTGGGTCTGATAAAGAACATGAGCAGGGCAATCTGTCATCCCATCCATGCCTTGGAGGGAATGTGTATATACACCCACACAATCTGTGACCTGCAATTTGGTTCTCACAGGACAACGGCAGGAGGAGAACTACTTAACTTGAAACAGGGGCTTCTGTGAGTGGTTCTGCACCTATGCTAACTTGCACCAGGAAGAAGATAGGTTTGTAAGGTGAAGAAAAACTGTCCACTAGGCATGATCTCCCTGTGGAAGCACATAATCCCAGATAAATGACACAGTCCCAATGAGTTGTTCATACCCTCCAAGCTCCAGCCTGCCATCTCTAGTACCTACTAGAGAGCAGCTCTAGCCCAATTACCTCCACATCCGTGTACTTGTATATATACACAGAAACACATCACCTCACTCACAATTCAGTTCCCTCAGGAAGAACAGAAAGAAGAAAGTTAGGTCAAAAATGGGGCTATCTCAGATGGCACCAGTTCAGGAAGACAGAGTTCCTGGGAGCAAACAAGAAGTGGCCGTCAGGCACAAACTCACTGTACCAGATGAAGAACTAGTTAGGGAGGGTGGCAGCATCCCCAGCTATAGAACAATAATTCAGAGCTACACAGACATTACCTGGGTATGGACATGGGACAGTCTCCAAGCTCTGGCGTTCCTTCTCCTGGTCCAATATAGCCCATAACCAGGCCAATCTGCCACTACATAAGTACCTTCCTCTGACCGTGTCTCACCCTGTCCCAAGCATTTAACTCAACACCACATTATATCAATATCACTGTACCCTGGCCAACACAAATCAGGAAGACAGTGTTCCTGGTTGTGAACAATAAGTGACCCTTGGGTATAAACTCACTGTGGCAGGAAAAGTACACTTTAAGGAGTGTAGTAGAATCTTCAGCTCCAGGCCAAAATCCTGAGCTACACAGACATTAACTGGGAACAAGGGGAAGTCTCCAAGCCCTGACCTTCCTTCCCATGGTTCAAAATAACCTATGACCAGGACTATCTGGCACCACATATGTGTACACATACACAAAACTTCTCTCCCAAATTGATTTTACACAGTTGAGGTATGGAGAGAAATCACTTATATGGAACGAGAGCACCCACAGATAATATATGCACCTGGGACAAATAGGACCAGGAAGTAGAGAGTTCCCAATGTGAAGAAAAACAGTCTGTCATGCATCACTGCTCTGTAGCAGGTGAAGCATAGGTTGGGAAGGACAGTATCATTGCAGGCTCCAGGCCCATAACCCAGGGCAATGCAGACCATACGCTCAAAGGGAGGGTAGCCTTCCTTCCCTTGGGGCCTCAATATAACAGGAAGTGGCAAAAGTGCATTCCTCAAACTTGGGTGTGCACAGTTACAAGAAAATACCCACACAAACACACTCAAGGATTTCTTCCCAGAAAGGAGGAAGAGTGCTCACTTACATCAAAATTGGAGTATCTGGATGACATCAGTACATGAGCCTACCGGGAGCAACCAGCAGGATGGCAGTCCAGAAAGTGAAGCACAGGTCACTGGGCACCACCTCAAGGCAGTCTCCAAGCCCTTCCTCCTCTTGGGTCCAATGGAACACCTGCCAGGCCATTCTGGCTCCACCTAAGTGTGTTCCGGTGAACACATGTACACAGATGCACACACAGCCACCTCTCACCCATGATTTGTTCCCTTAATGTTACAGTGGAAGGCACCCACTTACGTCAAAACATGGGCATGAGAAATTTTTTTTTAATTTAATTTAATTTAATTTGTGAACATACTGTACAGAGGGGTTACAATTGCATGGGCAGGATAATGCGTACATTTCTTACCAAGCATTGCAGCCTCCTCCTTTGTTTACCCT
>NW_012267653.1:130061-130388 GCF_000151885.1 Dipodomys ordii | reverse complement strand
GATGTGTCATTAAATTGTTAGTTTCAGATCTCTCCAATTTGTTGATGTAGGAGCTCAGAGCTATAAACTTGCCTCTGAGTACTGCCTTTGCTGTACCTATAACTCTGGGAAAAATAGATCATAGTTGGTGGAGAAGGCAAGCAGGGGAAGGGAGAATCTGCAAGATCTGGCCTCCTTTCTCTTGGTCTTATAGAGCACCTCCAGGCCAAACTGATATCATGTATATTTGTGTGAATGTGTGTACACAGATGCACAATCCCTCACCCAAGATCAGTTTCTAAGTAGGGATGACATGGCCCACTTATCTGGAAACAGGGTCATGTGGGA
>NW_012267653.1:121644-127706 GCF_000151885.1 Dipodomys ordii | reverse complement strand
TTTGCCTATTCCAGTCCTAATGCATGTCCAAGGGAAAAATGGCCAGGGATGGAGTCTTTCATGCCTCCCTTCCAGGATATGCCTTCTGTAGCCTGGACTTATTGTCTACATCTGTGGTGGCTGCTGCCCTAACCAACCACTGCTTCACGTGTTAGAGAGGTCAAGTCTGAAGGCTGCTTTATCTTGGCCTTGCCTAACTTATCTTCCTGATTCATTTCAGCACAGATAGGGGTACCTTCCAAAAAGCCCCCAATTATAGGTAAGTGGTCTTTCCCTGACCACCTGTGGGAGCTGAATCATGCATGTGAGGTTATGTGTCTGTATACATACATTACCTCAAACAATATACATGGTGGCAGGGTGGTCATGTCGTGTGCTATAGTGGTCCAAGACAAGGAATACTAAGGCCTGTTGTTTTGCCCTGTCTCCATTCCTGACTATGGCCTATGTAGCTCAGTGTTTGGGGTTAGGTCAAGATGAAGATGCTGCCACACTCTCCAACCAGTGCTTTAACTGTTAGAAGTGAAGGTTATGTGTGAGGGCTTCCATCTTCCTGATTCATTTTGGAATAGGGGAACGTGTCATTCCAGATAACCCCATCTTGATGTAAGTTCGCCCTTTGCCATTAACCTCTTTGAACCAAATTGTGGATGTGTGTTTATGGGTGTGTGTACACATCTGTGCAAATATGTGGTGCCAGTCTGAATGGAAGTGTGTCATAAAGGTCCCAAGAGAATGCAGGCCGGGCATGGATTCAATTTGCTTACCTTTCATGCTATGACTATAATTTTGAAGCCTGGGGTTCTGGACCTAGAGTTGGAGATGTTCTCACTCTCCCCAACCAGTGTTTCATGTGCTACACTTAGGTCCTTCCCATGGTCTCTTGATCTTTACCTCCCACACCTCTGTCTTCTTGGGCCATCTCAGCCCAGGTGTAGGTACCATTGCCAGATTCCTCATTTCCAAGTAAGTGGGTCCCTTCCTGGCTGCTCCCAGAGAAAACCAAAACATGGATGAGGGCTTCTATACACATTCACAAGAGTGCACATACATTGAGCTCAATTAGCCTGGTTGTGTGCTATAGTGGACCCAAGAGAAGAAAGGCCAGGGCTTGGAGACTGCCCTGTTTCTACCCAGCTATGGATTGCAGAACCTGGAGTTTTTGGCAGCTGTGGATGCTTTTGCCTTCCATAAGCTTCTCCTGTTGAGAGGAGTTTGTTCCCAGTGGCCTGTTTTTCATCTCACATGCTGCCTTCATGCTGGTCACTCTCTGTAGGCCATCCATGTTCCAGTGCTACCCCAGATGCCCAAGTTTCAAGGTAAGTTGGTATACTCTCTCCTACATGGAAATCAAACATAATGTATGGTTTTGCATATGCATACACAAATTTGAAAACTGTGTATATGTGATCAGATTGGCCTCTTCCTGTGCTACTGGGAGACCAAAGAAAGGAAGGCCAGGCATGAAGTCTTTCATCCCACCATTCCAGGCTATGTCCTGTAGACCAGGTTATGGGCCTGGAGCTGGGGATGCAGCCAGCCTCCCCAACCAGTGATTCATGTGTCATAGTGAGGGTCTGCTGGAAATTCTCTTCATCTTTGAAAGACCCCAGACTCACTGGGATACTTTCACCTATGCGAGCCCGCCCCAGAAAGCAAGACTCCAAACCAGTAGATGCAACAAGCAAGAGGAGTTTATTAATCATTTGCACAAATGCACTCTCTGCCTCGGTTCAGGAGAGAACCCCGAGCAGAGGTTACAGGCATTTTTAAAGACAAAACCCACAGGATTAGCATATGACCCCAAGTGCCCCAGAATTGGTCCATTGTGTACTCCACAATTGGTCACAGTGTACTCCAGCAATCATTTTGCTATGCGGGAAACTTTGTAACACTCTTCCTAAAATGGTTGTCTCAGGGCAAATCTAGGGGGAGCGGTCACCCAGGAGCGGAGTTCACATAGTTACAGGCTTGTGATTGGTTCACGTTTGACCTAGTTTGCTGGACTCACCAGATGGTCCTTATCTTGGGTCCCATTTGGGGAATTTTTAAACAAGAACTTAGTAAAACATACTCTTTTGTTCTTTATCTTTAACCACAGACCATGTCCCGGGGTGGCATCTGGACTCTGAAACTTTTTACTTATTTTTAGGGAGGGGAAGGGTCAGTGTTAGCGTAAGCAAGTTTACATAAGCAAAATCAGCAGTTAGCAATTGTAAAATGTAACTCTAATTTAATCTTTCATTCCCTCCTGTTTCTTTGGACTAATTTTAATCTTAAAATTCAGGGTGTTTTTATATTATCTTGTTGGGTGTCAGTTGTTTTCAATGCTTGGTATTGTTGGGTTAATACCATGGCCTGTGTAATGGATAGCCTTTCGCAGATAAACTGTAACAGCCCATTAAGAATGAAGGGACCAAAAGTAAGAAGCAAAAGGAGAATAAGCAGGGGTCCCAGAATCTTGGAGATCAGGGTGGTCATCCATGGAGACCTACAGTTAATGTCAGAAGCAAGAGAACTATACCAGCCAGGGCAGTTATTAGGGTTGTCGCCCATGGGGACCATGAGAAGAGAGGCTGATAACATGACTCAGTCCCTCAGAGTCTTTTAACTGAGGCCAAACTTTTTCCTAATACAAAGGCTACCTTGCTTTATGAGAAGTCCAGTTCTGGGCGATTTTAGAGAACTACCTCTGCCAATGAGTCTACCTGGTGGCTCTAACTGAACCAGCATCTAGATTGCAGTAGGCATACAGATAAGACAAAGAATATTTTACATCAGTACACCAATCCTGACTTTATGTATAGCACAGCTAACTTAATTTTATACCAGCTCTACTCGTAAGCTCCAATTTTAAGACATACTCATACCATTTGTTATATACTTATACTTTTTGAGGTTTTGTCTTTTTTTTAAATTATTTTATCTATTTTGTCTCATTTCTCCAAAACTGACTCTGGACCCTTGATCTTAAAAAGGGGGTAGAAGGGTGAAGTTCCATCTTCTGTAACTTTTTTAAGCTGACTTCAGGGGCGTTGATCCTACCTAGCCAGGAACCTATGACCTTAGCCTATTTTATAAAGAGGCTATCAGGGTTAGATGTCATTAAGAGCAATATTTTGACAACTGCACAGACCTTTTTTCCAGCTACATCAGTGTAGTTTGTTTAGCACTCTGGTTTGCAAAAACATCTTTTTAGATGGCTTAGGAATGTGATCTCTAGTGACCCTAATAATGCCTAAGTTACCTTTGCAGGCCTTTAGAAAGAGATCAAGGGATTCTCAGGTTTACAAACTTTTTTCTGAGCAGATGAATTTCATGTAGGTGATGTCAGCTCAATAGTTATTGCCAATTAAAGCTTTTGGCACATAAAGGGGTTGAGATTTAAAATATTTTCTTTATATTTTATAACATTAGCTTTTTACTACTATCACAGAGGACTGTCAAGTTCCTGTCCTTTACAAGGTAGATAGTCATGGACATTAGGCATGCTTACAAACTCTTTTTATGACCTCCCGGCTCTGACCAGTTTTGAAGGGCCACACACAAATGACTCTAGGATCTGACATTTTTGCCATCCAAGCAGTGGCTTACTGCCTCTGGATGCTCCTCCATTGCTTTTGTCCCAGGAGTGTCTTTTTTACACTGGATAAATGCCTCATTGGCATTTCCCTTAGCTGGTTGCTGGACTTGAACTCGGGGCCTGAGTGCTGTTTCTTAGCTTTCCAGCTCAGGGCCAGCACCCTGCCATTTTGGGTCCCGGACTCGGGCCTTGAATGCTGTCCCCTAACTCTTCAGTCCAGGGCTAGTATTCTGCCACTGTGAGTCTTGAGCTTGGGGCTTGAGTACTGTCCCCTAACTCTTCAGTCCAGGGCTAGTACTCTGCTGGCTGAATAGAGGTGACAGTCTCAGAGGAACCTTTTTTGTGCCCGGGCTGGCTTTGAAGCAGTTTCAGATCAATGAGTCTTACAAAAGGCCATTTTACTCCAATTAAAAGCAACAAGGAGGTCAACATAGAAGTAGCTTTTAAGCATGCTCTTACTTGAAACTTATTAAGAGTCAAAGTTACATCTGACAAACTCCTCTGTGCTTTGCTCTGGACTTTGCTGGAAACTTAAAAAACCTGTAAGAGCAAACTAGAATAGCAATTATTTTAGTAATCCTAATTTTTTTAAGTCTCCTATTAATCTTTTTTTTAATATTGTATACCTTAGCTTTTATTTGCATTTTGAAAAGATCCCTTGAAATCTTGAGGCCAAGTGTCACTCATTGCCTCTTGGCTGTTTGTTCTAAAACAGACACACATTAAGATTTTTAAACCCAAATGACAATTTTTTAAATGTGAAAATAACAATCATCATAACTGAACCAAAAAGCTAGACTTAGCATCTTTATGACTTTTAGAAACATCATAAATTGTAAAACATTAAAAGTAAGTCACCTTATACAAATAATTTTTTAACCCTCTTTTTAAGGCCTTTTTAATTTTAATGTTAACACATCCAAGGGGAAGTTTTAGCAATACTAATCAGATCATCACATGACTCATTTCAACCATCATGTTCTCAATGTCTATCTGCAGGGAAAAGAGAGAACAAAGATGGGCCACTCAGCCCCTTCTATGGAATGGGCACACACCCAATCTGACTCTTTAGGGTTAGATGAACTGCCTTTGTGCCAGCTTGCCCTCTTTACCATGCGTGGACTCCTCCCAGGGCCTGTCCCATCATGCATGACCAGCTGAACTGCATTTCTGCCTGTTCACCCCTCACCCCTAAAGATAGGTCTTCTGTTGGCTTTTAAGTCTCCTCCCCCGCCCCCGCCGTCTCGTCTCTTGGTTTTTGAATAAAATACACAGTTTTAGACAGACAGAACAGGTAAAATCTTTGACAATGTTAAACTAACCTTTACATTTAAATTTTTAATATTTATCCCCAAATTTTAGCCAAGGAACTAAATCCCAAACTACCAATGCATTTTAAGATATTAGTTTTTAAAATACCAGATTTTCTAATTTGTAAGCTAAAGAATCTTTAAAAAGCCATTTAAAACAATGTGAAGATTTTTTAAAAATTTTTGGTAATGTCCAAACCTCATAACCTTTTGAATTTTTAAATTAAAACTCACCCAATTGTTACAGCATGCTGACAATTCTTATCTTTGAACATGTTCACAGACACACACAAAACACTCACAGATCTTAAAGCACGCAAAAATCAAAACCAGTTGTATGTACACCTTTTAAGGTTTTTAAACAAAAAGTTAAGACAGTATTTTTTTACAACTAGGTATCTTTGTTGGGCTTCATTTTCCCAGAGCTTGCTTGTCTAGCAAGGCAATTTACTAATTAGTCTTTTGAATCCCTTTTGTTGGAGGAGGGCTGGGGGAGGGGGTCACCTAAAACTAAACTGGCCAGATTTTTTTATCCAATTTTAGACATGAGTACTTTACAAATTGTTACATTGTCAGGACTAGCTGAAAAAGTCCAAACCAGACACACAGCCTTTTACACCCTCCCTGCCGGCAGCCTCCACAAGGAGAAAATGCAGCCTGAGGCTTGAAGGGAACCAAAGTATCCCAGTAACCTTCCATGCCTCACAGGGAGGGTGGGCATAGCAGGTCTGTGACTGAGCCCAGCTGGAACTTTTATTCCCCCAGAGATGTTCAAATAAATAAATAACAAAAGCACAGATAAACATGCTAACCAAGGATCCACATTTAAAACTGGTACCAATTTTAAAACAGAATTAGACAAGAACTGAAGGCTTAGTTGGGGTCTAATGGGACCCAGTTTTATCCCTACGGGAACTTTGTGTTGCTCCCACTCAGCAAGCTGAATCCAGAGTCTGCTGAATGAGCCTGCCATGCTCACCCAAAGCTTCCCTACCTCTGGAAACAGAATAGAAAACACACCGAAGTAAACAAGACAGACAAGTGGCCATAAACACAAAATCAGGTTTCAGTGAATGGGGCGACATTTTCCCACCATTCACTTACCAGGGGACTCAACACCCCCTACTCACCTCCAGAGGATTTTTTTTCCTGCAGATGTTGACTCAGGG
>NW_012267653.1:115302-119399 GCF_000151885.1 Dipodomys ordii | reverse complement strand
CATTTTGTCCTTTCAATTGGTCTTCTCCTACCTGCACAATGTACTCTATGAGTTACCATGGTATCAACCAGTAAAATGTCACCAGTCATTTGCTTTATATTCTCAGATTCTCTTATCTTGTAGATTCTTACCCTATGAAGTAAATTTTCTGATTTTTGTAGTCTTTCAATCAATACACTAAAAATTTTATCTCTTAATAAGTGATTCTTGCAAATTATATTAGGGACACTTTATACTGTCTTCTCAGAGTAAAATAGATTTTTTACAAGAATGGATATACTTATCTAGATTCTGACCAGATTTGTCTAATAGAACACTTAAGGCATTCTCTGAAGGAAATATATGCTAGTCTATAATCACATTTTTACACCAGAGGCTTAACACAATCACATCTTTGTTTTTGTACAATAAAACAATCTATTTTCTGCAGTGAAGCACCAGCCATGAACTATCCTTAGAGGCAGGGGAGAGTTACTGACTATACAAAACCTGGGCATTAAGGAGAAGATCAGTCAGCTCCAGGATGCTTGAAAGGACATAGAGCTGCAGCTAGGTGAGATGATCAGGCACTTCCAGAGCATTGTAGAGTTGACCTTCACTTACCCTCCTACTGGTGATATTCACATACTCTATACTTTTGTTTGTTCGGAAAAAGGAGTTCATAAAACCCAGCATTGGTAGTTTTCCAGTGGAAAATCAAGCCCTCCTTATCTTTATGTTATGCCAGTTACTTAGAAATAATGAAGAATGGAATATATTGAAGTACGGTTAAGATGTTCTTTCATTAACCATGACATTTTCTCCATGGAATACAAATCTAACATTCTACGTATGTTTTTACTCTTGGGGTCTAAGACATGCAAATATTTACAGTGATACTGAAGTTTTCTGCCACCATCAGAAAATGTATTTTCTTCACAATGATATCCTAGGGGGTATTTAAGCGATAAAGGCAAGATCTGTAATAAATTCAGGCAGAGAACTATTTATCTTTACTTTCAATCTTGGTGTTACACTTTCTGAGTTCTTAGTTATTTTGTTACTCTTTAGTGCATTTTTTCCTGGAAAAATTCGTTTTGCCATAAAACAGATTCTTATCATTAAGATGAGGAATGCATCCTGTTGATTCTCAGACTGTGTTTAGAAACAAAAAGGATAATGTTTGCATGTATTTAAATGGATTCTTCCTGATTCCTGACTGCCATTTACCAGGTCTCACTGTCTGTAATCTATCCTGCCTCAGAAGTATAAAAATCTCTGACTTTTCATGGAATTGCATTCAGTGTGTAGATTGCTTCCATCGGAATCAATACTGTCTTGTTATTTAGTATTACCATTAATGATTGTGGCATGGTTCTCCTTTTAGTCATATTTCAACTTTTTGGAATGTTTAATTTTTACATAGTGTTATGTATGATTTGTTAGATAGTGCTTGTGGTGCTTTTGTTGTTTTGATTTCGTTTGAACACTAGGGATTGAACTCAGATCCTGGTATATGGGGCGAAAGCATTCTACCACTTAATCTACAACACAGCTATGAAACTTATTTTTAGAACTATTTAAAGTACTTAACTTTGTCCATCTTCTCATTTATTATTCCTATCTTTTTTTCATCTTGTGGGATTGAGTACATGTACGTGGGATCACGTACATGTGTGTGCATGAATATGCACCTATGCATGCATGAGTTCTGATACTAGCTCTTTTCCACCCGAGGCTGGCACTTTGCCACTTAACCCACATATTCAATCCGTGTTTTTGCTGGTTAATTTGTGATAAGGACTTATGATCTGGTTATCAGGAGGCTGAGATTTGAGGACTCAAGTTCCAGGCCAACATGGGCAAAAAAGTCCATTAGGCTCTTATCTCCAATACACTACTCAGTAAAAGTTGGCAGTGGCACTGTGTGTCTTAATTGGTAGAGAATTAGCATTAAGGGAAACAAGCCCAGGGACAGTACCAACACCCTGAACTTAAGTCCCAGGACCAGCAGAGGAACAGAAAACCAAACTCTGATTCATCTGACCAGTAGGGCTTTAAACTATGGACCACAAATCTCAGACTGTTAAGTATCTAGGATTACAAGTGTTAACCCATTATAATTGCAACAATGAGATGTACAAGTCGTTATGTCGAAAATGAACTTTACAACTTTCATGGAGGGAGGAGGGGAGCTGGAAGGATAGGGTGGGAGGGCGGGGGGGGGATGGGAAGGGATGGGAAGGGGAAACAAAGGAGGGGCCTACAATGCTTGATAAGAACTGTACTCATTATCTTGCCCATGTAATTGTAACCCCTCTGTACAGTATTTTCACAATTAAAAAAATAATAATAGTTGTCTTCTATTATTGTTGATAGATGCTTTAAAAGTGACATAATGTGGATGCTGGTGGCTCTGCCTCAAATCTTAGTACCTCAGGAATTCGAGATCTGAGAATGTAAGTTTGAAGCCAGTCCAAGGAAGGAAAGTCTGTGAGGCTTAGCTCCAATTAACAACCAAAAATTGTAAGTAGAATGTGGGAGAGTAATAAAGATAGAGATAATGCTCAGATCTGAGATCTATTCCTA
Organism: Dipodomys ordii; assembly: GCF_000151885.1. Classification (NCBI taxonomy): domain Eukaryota; kingdom Metazoa; phylum Chordata; class Mammalia; order Rodentia; family Heteromyidae; genus Dipodomys; species Dipodomys ordii. Next base: position 116,831 of record NW_012267653.1, on the reverse strand, counting down.
GAATCAGCAGGAAAAATGTGCTTAGGCCGAGGGCTAGTGGCACACACCTATAATTATACCTACTCAGGAGGCTGAGATCTGAGGATCACAGTTCAAAGCCAGCCTTGGCAGGAAAGCCCGTGAGAGTCTCATCTCCAATAAGTGACTCAGAAAATTAGAAGTGGCACTGTGGCTCTAGTGGTAGAGCCTTAGCCTTGAGCTGCAGAGCTGAGGAACAGTGTTCAGGCACAGAGTTCAAGCCCCATGATCAACAGCCAAAACAACTTCTTAGAAAACAAATAAAGCCCAGGTATGACTAGTAATAGCTTAATTTTCCTGAGACCCTGGGTTTGATAGTCACAACCAAGAAAAACAAACCAACAAAAGATGTTTCCACAGCTAAAGGAATTTTTTTGCTGATTAATCTGTACTAATTATAAGACAATATTTTATTCTTTAAACACTTTCATTTAAAATGTAAGCCAAAATACAACTCCGGTAGAAGAAATATTGATATTTAATGCCTAGCAGCAATGCACAGTTTGTTAAAATGAAGTGTCATTTTAAATATCATCTGATAAATATGTGCAAGATTATTAAATTTCAACTAAGAATTAACTTCCCTGTTCTCTAAATCAGGATGTCAACTTATATCTTAAATCAGAGTGAGTTGTATAAACATACGAGAGGTACCTGAGGCAATGAAAAGGGGAGTAGAATGGAGTGTTCCTTTGAAGCAGGTTTGAAGCTGGCCACCCAGGTAGGTCTTCAGGAGGGCAGGGCTGTTTCTTATTCCTAAGGTCTCTCTCCTTGGCTGGTTCGCCTCCCCTTGACTCCAATCAAAGCATTAGCATATAGCTGTGGGAACAGTAGCAGCGTGAGTTGAAGACATTTTTTTTAATTTTTATTTATTTTTTATTGTGAAAATACTGTACAGAGGGGTTACAATTAGATGGACAAGATAATGAGTACAGTTCTTATCAAGCACTGTAACCTCTCCTTTGTTTCCCCTTCCCATCCTTCCCAGCCTCCCCCTGTCCCCTGACCCAATCCTCCCTCCCACACACCAAAGTCGTAAAGTTCCTTTTCGACATGAAAACTTGTACTTCTCATTGTTGCAACGGGTCCACTTGTATCCTTATTTAAACGACTGGTTTTTCCCCTTCCCCTCCACAAATTATACAGACATCAAATATAGTGAAAGCAGGGGTTATACTGTGGCGGAGGGACATACAAAGCAACAGCTTCTTCAGTAAATGGTGCTGGCAAAATTGGTTAACTACTTATAGAAAACTAAAGCTAGATCCTTATCTATCACCCTGCACCAGAATCATCTCCAAATGGATCAAAGACCTCGGAGTCAACTCAGACACTCTGAAAACATTAAAGGGTCAAATAGGGGAAACCCTAGGTCTCCTTGGCGCAGGCCGAAATTTTCTGAATAGAGACCGGGAAACACAACAAATCAAAGAAAGGTTGGACAAATGGGATTGCATGAAGTTGCAGAGCTTCTCCATGGCAAAGGACATAGCTAGCAAGATCAATAGAAA
>NW_012267653.1:99406-114577 GCF_000151885.1 Dipodomys ordii | reverse complement strand
TCATGCATGTGTTTCTAATGAATTTATAAGATTATTTCTCTGTTGCTTTGTATGTCCCTCCCCCACAGTATAACCCCTGCTTTCACTATATTTGATGTCGGTATAACTTGTGGAGGAGATGGGGAAAAACAAGTCGTTTAACAATGAGAAGTACAAGTTGTCATGTCCATAACGAGCTTTACAATGTCTGTGCAGGGGTGGGGGGAGAAGGATTTGGACTGGGGGGATGGGGGGAGGCTGGGAAGGGATATGAAGGATAAACAAAGGAGGAGGCTGCAATGCTTGGTAAGAAATGTACGTATTATCCTGCCCATGTAATTGTAACCCCTTTGTACAGTATGTTCACAAATAAAATAAAATAAATTAAAAAAAAAAGAAATATGGGAGGACCTCTCCTTTCAGTCAGTAAATCATCTGCCCACAGTAGGCTGCAATGTCCCCAAATGTCAATGTTAGAAAGCAGCTTTAATTTTGTGAAACCTTGAGGCCCTTTTTAGTAGGACCCCTGATTCTCCATTATATCTTTAGATTCTATAGATTAGAAGGCAGCAGTGCGCTTAACAGAAACAACTCCTGGTTTCCACAGCACTAGCTGCTTGGAGTTGGCACCCTGGTAAGGAACTTTTTGCAAATCACCTTAAGCTTGAAGAAGAATTTGGGGATGAGGTTCAGCTATTGCTAGGGTAGATGATGACAAGTGTTATCTGTCTGTTGTGATAGGCCTTTGGTTTTGTTTGGCCCGCAGCTCATCTGAGCATAACAGTAAGCGTCTTATTGGTCTCTTTTAATTTTGGGGGTTCTTACATTGGTAATTACATTCACATGCACTTAGAGTCCTACTTGGAAGGGCTGTTTAAAAATAGCTTTTAGGAATGATCAGAACAGGTACTTGAACTCAGAGGGTAGGGTACTCAGCTACTCATGGCTACCCAAAAATGAGTCCTGGTTATAGTATTAGAAAATTTATGTTAGGTATAAGATCAAAAAATTACCTTTAATTCAATTCATCTTAAAGATTTTGTTTTAAGAGAATTCCAAGGACAATATATTTCATCATCTCATTGTTAAGTGTCTTTTTAACGTCTTTAACAAGTTTTATGTAAGAGAAAGTATTTGGAATACATGCAAAGTTCTACAAAGTTAATGTACAGCAGACTGTACAGCAATTATGAGATTAATTAGGAATTCTGGGCCCTGAAAGTCCAGGGTTTTAAAAGTTAAGTAAATATATGCCTGAAGGATAGAAATAAAAAGCTTGATTTTCTAAGGATATATGCACTTTCAAGCCTTTAAACACTTTTGGCTGGGTAGGTGTTGTTAGATTTGGTACTCTTACTACACTGTAAAAGATTTGGAGAGGGCAGGTGACAAAAAATTCTCTTTTGTGTCCCTATCTATGACGTGAATTTTAAAACTTTACCAAAGGGTCTTGTGTGGCCCCTGAAAGTTTTTTCAAGATTTTCAGAGCCTCTGAATTCCATCGTACCTTTATCAAGGCTGATTTGTATTATTTATTTTGAAATTTATTAGAGCAAAGGCGGAGAAAGATCCTGTGCTGAAATTTGCTTTCTGGAGTTGTTTGTAAGCAAAGGAACATTGGGTATTTTGGAGTCACCTTCTATGAGCTGGCTGGTTTGAGGTGACGTTTCCATGATTTCCGTGCAGTAGTTACTCTGTACTATCAGAAGTGTAGGATCAGTGAGTGATGAACATTGGTTTAGCTTTATTTTGCTTTGTTTACATATTCCATCATGTATGTGATATTAATCTATCTGTTATGTTGTAAATGTGTGATTTATGGCATTAGCTGAATTATAGTTTTTAAATTGAAAAGTGAGACATAGGCCTTAATGATTTAAGAATTTGATCAGTTTCCAAATGGACAAGGTTTGAGTCAGAATTAAATTAGCAAGTTGTCAGCATTCAAAAATGAATATTGAAATGACATAACACAGCAGAATTTTATGTAGTGTTTAATATATTCAGCCTTTCTCATTTCTAATGTTTGATATAACCTGGTAGTAATGGATGTGCACTGGGTAAAAGTCAATCCTGTTGGTTAGCTATGGTTGTTACTTCAGCAAAGCTATGAGAATGTCTGTTGATGCAAAACACTCTAGTCATGTAAGATGAAGAAATAATAATAAATCCTTGGGAATGATAACTAAAAGGAAAGACATTCATAGTTCAGGATACACCATTTTTATTGGCTATCTAAAGCAGCCAAATGCATTTTTCTATACAGATGGTTTTCAAGAAATAGGAGATTGAAGATAGACTTTAGTCATGTATCTTGTTCTATGAAGAAAATAAGGAGCTGTGTACATGGCTGATGTAGATGGAAAACAATTCTAGAGATGGCAGATTTCAGCATTGAAGAAGTGATTGATTAATTTCAGAAGGGGAGCCAGTAGGAGTCTAGGTGGTTATAGTTAGGATAACCTGTTCACTGCTGAGATCAGAATCTAATGTTACATGGGTGTTTTACTGTACCAGTTGAATAGACTTTTGAACTGTTTTTCATACTCACCAAATATGGTAGTAGTTTTTACTTCTCACCAGATATCAACTGGTGTATGAAGTGTCCACATCATCAGTATGCTAACACACAGAGAAATCAGTCACTTATCACAATTGAAATTTTCCTAGCTTTTGGAGATTCCTAGGGCCTGGCTCTGGCTTTCTTGGTTCTTTGCTTCTCCATGCTCACTGCTATTGTTCTTGGGGTGCTTGCTCTCAGTTACATCTTACTCATATCTTTCATCATCAGTTTTACATGTTGCACACAGGATCTATCACCTACGCTTGACTACTTACAGGTATTGTGTATGGAGTTCAAAAGAACCCATTTATTTGACTATATAGAATTAAATCTGATTTCATAAAGGCAACAATCCAGTATATATTTAAACCATCTTCTGTCTTTCAGTCTCACTGATTCTCAGAATCAATTTTTAGTTAAAAATGATGAAGCTATCCAGGCGTTGGTGGGTCACTCCTGTAATCCTAGCTACTCAGGAGGATGAAATCTGAGGATTGTGGTTAAAAGCCAGCCGGGGCAGGAAAGTCCATGAAACTCCAATCTTCAACTAACCATCAGAAAACTGGAAGTGGCCCTGTGGCTTAAGTACGAGAGTGCTGGCCTTGTGCTGAAGATCTGAGGGACAGCACCCAGCCCCAGACTTCAAGCCCCACGAACCACAAAAAAATATTATGAAGCTTCAGAATTAATACAGATGTGTGGGGCTACCATAATATTTGTTAAACTGATTTAGATATTTAATCTCACATTTATGGTTTTTGCTGCTTTGAATCTGAAAGATTATTTTATCTCATTTGGATTCTTTCATTTCATTCATTAGGAACATGCCATTCTTAAATCCAATGACAAATATATAGAATCTCAATAAGAGATTCCAAACAACTCTATTGCTTATGCTTTTGAAAAGCTATATGGAAGAAAATTTTCATATGAGGTTTTAATCAGATTAGTTAGTAAAATTTTAACAAAGCTCTTAAAAATACTTAGAAACTTCAAGGAATCACAATAATTTTATTTTCCTGCTTGCCCTCTTTTTCTTGATACGTGTGACAATAAGGATATTGCTTGGTAAGCAGCAGCATAGAATTCAGCATTCTGCCATTTACTCATTTAATAATTATTGTAATAGGGTATGTATTTTTTCCAGCCTGGCATGATATCAGATTAATTTATCTGACAAAATAACAAGTAAGTAATATTTTCCTGCTCCACAAATGAAAATTTCCTCACAAAATGCAAATGTCCATGTACAAATTTGAATGCTGTGATTTGTATTTTTAAATGTTTTTATTGTAAAATTTCTGTACAGAGGGGTTACAGATACATGGGTAAGGTAATCAGGACATTTCCTATCAAGCATTGTTACTTGCTCCTTTGTTTTTTCCCTACCATCCCGTCACCCCCACCTCCCCATCTCATCCTGTAGCCCTCCCCCCTACTCCTAGCTGAAGTTGTAAAGTTCATTTTCAACATAATGTCTCATATAGCTCAATGCCACAATGGGTCAACCTGTATCCTTATTTAAGCATTTTGTTATTTCCCTTCCCCTCCCCAAATTAGAAAAATGTATGTGCAAGATGCAGGGCACCAGAATCAAATACAGTGAAAACAGGGGTTATACCACGAGGGAAGAACATATCAAAGAAACAAGAAAAAATCACATAGTACATGATAAAAACATTAAAAAGAGTAGCAAGAAAGAAAAACACTTGTGTCCTTATCTTGGGGTTCTACAGGGGAATTCTTTCACCAATTTTGCCAGCAATAAATTTAATACTTCTTTGTCTCTCCAGCATTTTACTTTATTGTTGTAATGCATTTCTTTACAATTTTGCAGATGCTTATGACAACAGATTGTTTTATACCTACATCTTCATTGCATCAGAAATAAAATTAAACATAGGAAGAACAATATTTTCTTTCAGATTTTACTTTCTTCTTTCATTCAAGTAGCAACTATGCCCCAAGCCTTGGTTTCCAACTTTCCCCGATCATCAGCTACTGTGTGTCTCAATAATTAAATAGATTCATATAACAGCATGTCTTTTTTGACAAACAGTATGTGTCTAATGCTCATAAATATGTCCTCATATTTTACTTCATTTGCACAAGGCCAAGTGCTCTACTACTTGAGCAAGTTTTTGAGTAGTTTATTAGAAATAAGAGTCTTATGGAGGGCTGGGAAGGTGGCTCAGTGGTAGAGTGCTTGCCTTGCATGCATGAGGCCCTGGGTTAGATTCCTCAGCACCACATAAGCAAACAGAAAAAAGCCGGAAGTGGCGCTGTGGCTCAAGTGGTAGAGCGCTAACCTTGAGCTGAAGAGCTGAGGGACAGTGCCCAGGCCCAGAGTTCAGGCCCCATGACCGGACCCACCCTCCCCCAAAAAAAGAGTCATGGATTTTCCTGCGCAGGCTTGCTTCAAACCATGATCCTCACATCTCAGCTGCCTGAGTAGCTAGGAATATGGGCTGAGGCCACTAGCACCTGGCTTCTTATCATTTGCTGGGGGCAGGATTATGGGTGTTATATGAAAAAGTATGTTAACTATGATTGGTGGTAAAGGGGCCATGAGTAAAACAAGGTGATGGGACTAGAAAATGAATGTGTATCATTATTCCAAAAGAGAATTCTGCAGTGCATACTTCTTTTTTTTTTTTTGTCCACTGTGGGGCTTGAACTCTGGGCTTGGGTGCTGTCTTTGTGCTCTTCAGCTCAAGCTGAGTGCCCAACCGCTTGAGCTACAGCACCACTTCCGGTTTGAGAGTGGTTTATTGGAGATAAGAGTTTCAGGGACTATCCTGCCCAGGCTGGCTTTGAACCATGATCCTCAGATCTCAGCCTCCTGACTAGCTAGCATTACAGGCATGAGCCACCAGCGCCTGGCTTACTTCTATTTTTTTTCATCAATGCTATCATCATAAGTTGGTGACATAAATAAAGACTCTTTTCTCTGGTCAGAAAATTGAATTCTTCGCTTATAAAAAGAAACATGAATATTTTGTAAGACACCTGCTATTTCTTAAAATAAGCACTGAAAAATTATGGTTTTAGGTGATCCTAATTAATGGTGTCCAAAAATGCTTGTTAACAACCCTGGAATTATTAAATAAAGGAACTAAAATAAATCTCCCCATCCAAAAATTAATACCAGCCAAATAATGAGAAACTATAAAGTATAACAAACATGTCCTATTCTTTGGAATTAACTGGGACCTTAATATATCTCAGAAATAATAACTGAGGAAAAGTTATTGAGGATTTCCTCATGAATGGTATAATTTCTTTCTTTCTAATGGATGACTCCAGTTTCATTGTGTATATATACCAAATTTTCTTGATCCATTCATCCACTGAGGGACATCTGTGCTGCTTCCGTATCTTACCTATGGAAAGTAATGTTACAATGAACATGGTTCTGCTTGTGGCTTGACTGTGTCCTTTTTATGTTCTATTGGAAATGCAGGATCATAAGGTAACTCTATGGTTATTTTTTTGAGAAATCACCATGACACTTTCCAGAGAGGTTGAACAGGCTTCTTTTGCCACCAAGAGTGTAGAGTTCTACTTTGGCCTCATCCTCACCAGTATTTTTTATTGTTAGTTTTCTTGATATTAACCATTCTACCTAGAGTGAGTTGGAATATTGTAGTTTTAATTAGCATTTGCTTTATAGCCAGAGATACTGAATGTTTTTCATGTGTCTATTGTCCATTTTCATTTCTTATCAGAACCTTCTGTTTTATTTCTTCTGAGAAGTCTGTCTTTAAGTCATTAGCCCATTTAATAATTGGGTTATATTAATTGTGAAGGTTTGTTTTTGAGGGTTTAATTTTTGAAACTCTAAGTGTTTTATGGATATTAGGCTCTTGTCTTGATGTATAGATGGAAAAAATCATTCTATGAACTCTTTTCAGCTTGTTGTAAGTGAATTAAGCCATTCTCAGGAAAACAAAATTTTCATGTCCCTCACATGCAGTAGATAGTATGTGCCTATATGTAAACACATGGAAGAAATGCAAGTGGTTAAAAAGGGGATAATGGCTGAGACCTCTAAAACTTTCCTTGGGGATGGTAGACTGGTTAACACAATACATAGTTTCAGTATACTGGCTACTTCTCTGAAAAAGATATTGTTGATGTTTTTGTGTACAAGGGCTTCATGAACAGCATCAGCCTCTAGGACAAGACCAGGTGATAGAGATAGCTAGGCTAAGTGCCAGAGTCAGTGATATAGGTAAATCCATCTCTGGCCTTTGGTCCAGAATGAATATTGGGGCTGGTATAGAGCTGCATGAGGGAACAAGGTGCTGTACATTACTGTTTTAAGTCTTTACAAAGACAAAGAAATACTTGTTGCTTATAATATTCCATCTGAAAATTTCAATGCAGAAATTTTTTCAACTTCCCCTTTTTTAGTTCAGGGTCCTCTTACTCCTGGCCCAAGGACAGTGTGGAAGTCTCCTCCCAGTGGAGACCTAAATCCTCAAACACCGAAGTCTCCTCCCAGTGGAGACCTAAATCCTCAAACACCGAATGTACTCTTTTTCACCTAGAGGATGTAAACCCACAGGCTTGGCTTTCCCGGTCTCTTGGACCTCCATTTGGGCCAAGGGAAGGAGAGCACAGCATTCCAGGTCTTAGACGGACTTACAAATTTCAGTTGAGCCTGTATTCAGGTACACTTTCCCTACACTTCAAGTAGGCATTGAGATACCTGTCAGTAGTCATCCTGCCACCTGACCAGAATACAGGTAATGGCAACTGAGGTAGATAGGAGGGAACCTGAGTCCAAAAAGATTATAAATTCCCCTCATCTGCCACAATCACTCTGTGAGTTCTGGAGATCAGTGATTTCTGCTGTCCATTCAAAGACCAGTACAACACAAGCTAAGGCCCTATGGCTGCTAGTCAGTGACATTATTGGAAACTCAATTGTGACTGAAGGTTGGGAGTTGCACTTAACTCTGCAAAGAGGGGGCTGGTAGCCTACTCTTTTCTGAATATTCCTTACCCTCCTTTCTCTGTCATGATGATGGTATGTTACAGAAGTCAAAACAATACCTACCCTCCTTTATCTTCTTTCTCCCATAGAGAAATCCCTATACCTCAGCCCTCCAGGACACATCCCAAATATCACCATGATGAAAAAAATGTACCATCTCTGCAGACCAAAACAAACTCTTGTGGTGTGAAGTTCAAACCAGAATACGGATTAATTTCATCATGCTGAGTCCATGAGAGCTTCACAAATACTGAACCTGTATAGGATTTCTAGTGTTCATGGCGAACTCTCAATTGCCTGCAGCCCAGCAGAGCTTGTGTTTTCCTCATCACCTCAGTAAACAATGCTCAGTGCATTGAGTTACTCCAAGCTGTTACTCCATAGGTGATTCATATCTATGTGATATATGATGTCAACCAGTTCTCTTACAGATAGTGTTGTGTGACTGGAGTCTCTCACTCTGCTTTAAGCCATCCTTGGGCTGTATATATTGTAGGTTTGGGATATTCCTTTCAGACAGAATTTGGTGTCCCTTCATAAATAATTCTTCAATTTCTCATGCATCAAATAATTGAAGCTGGATCAGAGAACGTTTTCTTCATAAAGAAATAAAGGCACAGAAAAGATCCAACGGCCATGGACATCAAACTCCACAGGACCAGCCTAAGCTAGCACCTCTCTGTCACCTAACACACAGAGCTGGTAATAGCCAATGTGTAGGCTTCACCTACACATAAATAGAATTGTTATTACAATTTGAAGAGACAGTTTAGTGCCTATTTGGTATGGACAAATTTCCAGCAAATGGACAGGATGGATGGATTGAATATTTTGAATCATTTCATGAATTCCAATTATTGAAGTCTAGTTCTAGAGAACCTTGCAAAATGCTCACCTGGCTGCAGTGTTTTTTTCTGACACACCCAAGTGGGATCAGTAATATATACATGCAATGATTCTAACGATATGTAGGTGCTGCATCTGTTATTCAAATAACAGGTAAAAATCTTTCCTGTTTTACTTATTGTGATCAGAAATGCACTGATTTTCCTATTAGTTTATTTGGACCATTTTTGAACTATTTAATACCAGGTTCATTCTTAGAAACACTAAATACATGAATGTCAAATTACTATGTTCTGTTTTGTGTCCTGGAAACAAATGCTGGCTGTAAGTAGACTTCTAATCTATAAGCCTTGCAGGAATACACTGGCTACAAAGGATCAACATGTGTATGCACAAGGGTAACATATATGGTTATTAAATATTTCATGCACAGATTCTCTTCTTATGACCACATTTACTAACATTTTCTGTGGCTGGGTATTGCAGTAGGCCCTAAAATGTGAATATATGTTGTTTTTCTAGATCCCAGAAATGTTGGATCTCAAACTTAAGATAAAACACTACACTACAGTTAACAAAATCAGTGAAATCATTTTGTTGAGGCAGTAACTTCCTGATTAAATCTTCAAATAGTTCAGTAAATAAGAACAAGTACTGACAAACAGGATTACATTGAATTAAAACCTTCAGCACAACAAAGGAAAAGTTAGTAGAGTGAATAGATTGCCTATAGAGTCAGACTGCTAAACATCTGGCAAGTGATTAATAAGCAGAATATACAGGAAATCAGAAAACTACTCTTCAGCAATCAACATGTCACATTGGCAAATATGGCTAAAGATAGTTCTCAAATCCAGAAGTATAATTGGCTAATAAAAATCACTGAAGGAAGTGGTGCTGTAGCTCAAGTGGTAGAGCGCTCACCTTGAGCTGAAGAGCTGAGGGACAGCGCCCAGGCCAAGAGTTCAAGCCCCACGACCGACAAAAAAAATCACTGAAAATCCTTGGTATTAAAGAAATGCAAAGCCAAAGGACATTAAATTTTATCACATTCCAGTGACAATGTCTATCTTTGAGAACACCAATATCAAATTATGGCAAGAATGAAGTGAAAGGGAGCACATATTCATGGCAATATCATTTCATGCAACCACTAGAGAAATGTATGTGATTTCCTCATGAAACTATTAATAGATTTACGACATGAACCATTGCCACTTTTTGTGAGAGTGAGTTTCACTCTACACATACATGTACAAGTATAAATAAAGCCTCAGGGGAACTAAAATATAGTACCGAGTATTTTCAAAGTATACAAATATAAAATCCACTGGAAACCTCATGAGAAAGGTTTTTATTTTCCTCCTAATTGTTAAAGTACATATTCAGCTTCATTTATACTGTGATATGTATGTGTATAAAACACTGCAGCCTTGTGCAGGGTGTGTTCACCTCCCTGAAGTAGCTCTGCTATTGAGGTCTCTGCATGGAATTTGGGTCTAACATTATAACAAGTAGAAAACAGACAGATGGTTTCATATTGACTTATACTTGACATAGAAAGAATTTCCTATATTACCACATTTTCTCAGACAAGTACATCATTAAAAATAATATCTTAGCCTTGTGCCAGTGGCTCATGCCTGTAATCTTAGCTGCTCAGTAGGCTGAGATTTGAGGATCGTGGTTCAAAGCCAGCCCAGGCAGGAAAGACCATGAGAATCTTATCTCCAATAAACCACTAGAAAACTGGAAGTGGCACTGTGGCTCAAGCTGTAGAGCGCTCGCCTTGAGCTGAACAGTGCCCAAGCCCAGAGTTCAAGCCCCACGACCGTCAAAAAAAAATCTTGATTGTGTTTAGTAAAAATTAGCTATGTGAAGGTGAAATATCAGAATGCAAATGTAAACCTCAATTTGGACATTGAACTTGACTTATTGAGACTATTTAATTGAGGCTATTTTTGATGAACTGATCTGTGAATTTGTCAAAATACATGAGAAGCAATTTTTTGCAGAGCCTTCAATATGAGGCTGCTGGTTTTAGCAGCAGCACTGCTTTCCCGGGAATAGTAAATAGGTACATTTGGGGAGGACTTTGCACATGGAATTCTCATGGAAACCTGCCTGGATCAAGAAGCAATGTTCTGTGGCTGTTCTGGATCTTGAGTTTGTGAACTGACCCACTGTGTGTGATGTCCTAGTAGCTTTTGTTGATATCCCAGTGCCATACATTTTTCCTGGCCATTTCACCATGCACCTGATTAGGCATCCTCTGATGCAATCCAGTTGCATCATCCTAAATGGCTTTCATGCAAATAGTTTCTTGTCACAGATGTTGGACCAAATATCAAAGTTAACTTTATCCCTAGATACTCACTATTTGTGGTCTTGGAGGAAATCATAACAACTGGGTTGAACAAGGGGAATCTGTAAACATGTTTTCCAACTTATGTTTTCCTTCTCAATGCAGGGTCTCAGATGCAGAGCCCCATGGAGGAGTTTTACCCTTTCTGCCTGGGGACTTACAAGAGATTTCCAAGAACTGGGGCTACAGTATTCATCTCTGTCAATAAAAAGACACATATACACATATACGAAAATACATGAATGTATATATACCTGAAAATGTTGGCCTCACTGCCGGTCAGGATTTCAGCTTGGCAGATACTTCAGGAATGTCTCTTTTGACTTTCATATTCTTTCTCCTTCAGCTTCTGCTCCTTGTCAGGTGTTTGCCTAGCACTAACTGCTTTTCTACAATGAAGAAGCGAGCACACATGAATGGAGATGTGATGATTGCTGGGTTTTTCCCCCTCTACACTTTAGGAACAGATCTCAGTAGCAGTGATGTTTCTGGACAAGAAGAGAATAAGCCGTAAGTAACTCATCAGTTAATTTTTATTTACTGTTTTGTTGTCAGGATAGGCAACTGCTGAGGGAACTCCGGGAGTATTGATGAGTGTACCGTCTCTTTTCTACCCTGAAAATCCATCCCTACTGCACCAGAAATGGCTCAGTTTCATTATTTCCTCTTCTATCTACTGTTGAGTAAATTTCTACATGCTGGTAGAAAATGTATCTGTTTTTCTTCCATGTAACTCCTCTTTCCTGGGGAAACAGTATTTCATTCACTTTACTCCATGCCAGATCTCACTGGAGTTGATGAAGTGATATTATTACAAACAAATGGAATCAGTTTCATGAGTTCTGTGTTAAAAGACTACAGACACATATCCTTTCCAATAGGCAAATCGTCTCAGACGTTTTGTTTAGGTATCACTTTAATTTGAGGTCTCTGAAACACATTCTTATTGTGGACTGCTGGCTCATGGTAATACTATCAATTCAGGAGGCTGAAAGCTGAGGATCAATGTTTGAAGTCAGCCCAGGCATGGAAAAATATGACAGATTTATCGCCATTTAATCAGCCAAACCTGGAATCGGTGATATGTCTCAAGTGACAGAGTGGTAGTATTGAACAAAAAAGCTCAAGGACTGTGTCCAGTCTCTGATTTCAGTCCCTTAGAGACACACACACACTCTCTTTCTCTCTCTTGCTATCTTTCACTTTAGGCATACAGTGACTTTCAAACTAAGCATTATTTCATGTTATATCGAGGTGTTAGAAAACACTATGAAAGTTCCCTTATGGGAGAACTTTATCTATACAAGATGAGACCTTCTTTACTTGTGCACATCCATACCATTGGCTATTTGTCTCTATCCGAAGTTATCACTAAGAAATGGCTAACAAAGAAAAGGAAAAAAGAAAGAAAAATGATTCTACAACACTCAAAGGAACTCTAGCAGTCAATTTGATAGCTACTCCAAGAGGAAATGCTTATTGCCTCTATCATGTGTACTCCTTTCCAAATCCTGGTATGAGAAATAAAATCTGAAATACCTGCTCACCCATGGGAGCAGAGATGGCAGCAATAGGAATTACTCTCTTCCTTACTATAGAATATATCTGTCCTTATTTTCTATGCCACTAGTATGTTTGGGTATCCTTTTTTATTCTGTACTTGTCCTAGGCACTAATGGCCTGGGCACTGTCACTGAGGTTCTTCGTTCAAGCCAGCTACACTTCTGGAACTTTCTTGTTATTAATTAGAGATAAGAGGCTCACAGACATCCATGTCCAAGATGACTTCAAAACATGATCCTGAAATCTCAGGCTCCTAAGTGCCTAAGACTACAGGCATGAGCACCAATATTTACCTCATTATTTACCCATGGTTAGCTGATTTTACTTCTCTTCATTTCCTAAAACATGTTTGGCTACTTTTGGTATTTTGCTAATATACTTTCATAGCTATCTACAGACATAAAGAGAATTACAGTCTGGGTTAGTAAAGTATTATGCATGATATTGACAATAGATAGTAATATTTATTCATGAAGTATTTATTGTAGATAAGTGGACCACTGCAATTAGATATCAGGATGTGATATCTGATGTAACCATGGTGTTTCTCACTGGTTCATATTTTAGTTCCACACTACATATCACAAACTTAGATTATGGTCACTCACACTATTTTTAACCATTTTTAAACCTTCTCCGATGTCCTTTGTCCTTTCCCATATTTCTCATTTCTTCTGTTCATTTTCAGCTTCCTGATGTAGCTAGGATTACAGGAATGAGGCACAGGTGTTTGGCTTCCTTTGCACCCTTGATTGGCCTTCTCTAGAACTCTGAGCTCACCACTTCTGTCTTTTTGTTGCTTAAGGGGAGATAAATGTGTCATGGACTTTTCTGCCCAAGTTGGCTTTCACTCAGGTCCATGGGTCTCAGACCCCTGATTGGCTAGAATTTAAGGATTGAGCAACCAGCACAGGCAATTTTAATTAAGAGCTATCTTCATCCTTTGATTTCTCTACATCATTACCAACAATGCAATTTTGGGGAATTTTTAGAAAAAATACTTTGTTGATGAATGTGTACAAATCATATTATGATGGGTTCCATTGTGATATTTCAATACACATAGTACATTTGAAATAAAAAAATTACTTCCTTCTTTTGGTTTTTCTACTAAAGAAATTCAGGAATGATTTTCGGAAACTATTTCTGTGTTCCAGACTATCTCTGTGAAGAACTAGCTTGTTTGTTTTGTACAAAGGTAGATCCAGGTACAAATGTGCATGAAGGATAAATAGGAATTTAAATTATCCACATGCCTCTAGATCCCAGGGCATTATGAAAATGTAACAGAGACAGTAATAAGCACTGAAAATATGAACTCATTCTATCACAATAGAACACTTTAAGGCACTAATATGCAGGTGCTTGACTCACAGAGTGTTTTTTACTACTGTATCTTGCAGATATTTAATTAATTAACAAATTAGCATATATGACATAGCTCCTTCTTAACTTCTGCCACAGAGGAGCAACATTTAAATACTATATATTTCTAACATGTATCTCCAGCTCACACCTCATTACTGAGGTATTATATCTTGATACCATGATTCAAAAATGCATATTCCTTCTGCCCACACTGCCATCTTCCAATTCAACTTAAACTTCTCTGGCCCTAAATGTTCAGTTTAATATTTTACATTCCCTCATTGCGCACATACATTTTGTAGCTCAATTGAAACTGCAATTATTGTCTGGCTTGATTGGTAACTATTTTATCTTTTAGTTTTACTGTTCTGATTGCTCAAATAGTTTAACATTTTTTTCAATATTGGTTTTCCCTTAGCAATTTTTAAATTTTAATGTGTCTGCTCATCTGCTTGTTCCTTAACTGCATTTTTCCTACTGGTATTTAAAATTTACAGTTGTTTTATACTATGCTATTAATCCTCTGTGAAATGAATAGGTACCAGTAAATTCAACCATTCACTTGGATATCCCACTGTTTCATCCATTGTGCTGAAAATTTTCAAATGGATGCAACCACAGCTACTTTGTTTTGTAGTGTTGGGTGGAATATGGGGACTTGTGAATGAAAAGCTTTCTGCCACTCAGTGAAATTTAGAGCTTATTCTTGTTATTATTTTATGAGCAGTTTGACTTCTATTAAAGTTATGTTGTCCCTCGATTTCTCTATTACTTGTAAAGTTCTAATCTCTTATTAATAAGCAATCAACTTGTGAGTTGAAAAAAAGTACAGATTGAAGAATAGGGTCAAATTTCATTGTTGGACAAATGGACACCCAGTTTTACAGTGCCATGCCTTTCTTAGGGTCCCATTCCCAAGCCAGACATTTTTTGTGAACTTCTCAAATAATCAGGTAACTCTGTTTGATTACAACTATTTCTGGGCTTTATATTTCATTGATATATTGTCTGTTTTCAACACAGTTATTTTTCTGCTACTTGTCTCCTCAGTATAAAATAAAGATAGTTGTAGTGATACTACAGTATTGTTCTTGTGCCTTAAGATAGGTCTAGATAATTGACAATTTCCTTTTTCATAAAATTTAGTCTTGACTCTTCTCTTTCTGCAATGGAATTGATAGGAAATGGGATGGAGGCTGTACTAAAAGTGTAGATGGTTTTCTGTAACATGACTTTTTTCACAATACATATTTAGCTCATCCAGAATCCTGGGAGCTGTGTGTCCATATGGGTTATTGTGGTTATTTCTGCTGTGATAGTTCCTGCCTTAAAGATGTCCTACACATAGAAAACCAACAAGACTGCAATAAAGGCCAAGAAACTGCACCCAAACTAAGAATCCAAGAACCATAGGAAGAACCCAGTTTTTGCAGCCCCCAAGAAGGTGGATAACATGGCAGGAACTCCCAAATACCTCTCAGTCCT
>NW_012267653.1:79538-98646 GCF_000151885.1 Dipodomys ordii | reverse complement strand
CATGAAAGGATAAAACATTTAAAATACATATCTTAGGGTTCATTTTCTTAACATCACCTTATCTGACCTGTTCTGCTTGACTCTTACATATACTAGATATTGCAAATAAGGGAAATCATGGGATGGTATATATACACAATGGAATTCTATGCCTTCATCAGAAAGAATGACATTGCCCCATTTGTTAGGAAATGGAAAGACTTGGAAAAATTTATATTAAGTGAATGCGCTTCTTATCAAGCATTGTTGCCTCCTCCTTTGTTTTCCCTTACCATTCCTTCCCATCTCCCCCCAATCTAGCCCGGCCCCTCCCACCACGCCCCCACGCCAAAGTTGTAAGGTTCATTTTTCCCTAAATTTCTTGCACGCTCCTTTACTTTTTTACTCCCCAGGAATGATCATTGTCTTATATTCTTTTGCCAGGAGAAGACACTTTCATTTATCTGTACTATTAGTTTCCTTTTCATCTAGGATATAGATTTACCTTTATCTTTGTAGATGCCATGACTTCGTCTAATAAGCTTTACCTAGTCTCATCATGCTCAGGAATTGTCCTGTGTACATTTTCTTTCTTTTCATATTTTCATCAACCTGTTCTTAAAGCATTTTAGAACTATATTCTAGGTCCTTCATTGTCTGACCCATAGCCTGGACATTTTCTCTAAGAATTAATTTTGTTTTATTTGCCATTTTCTTGTATTTTCATGGATTATTTCTCTCCATTTTGAATCATTTGTATTTTCATGTTGTCTCCATTGTGTTCTTCTTTGAACAATGTAAATTGATTTCATTACATTAATTTTTAATGTTCTCACACGCAGATTTAACATTGCACATACATATCACAAAAGAGAAAGGAAAGCATTTTTATCCTCTTTACAATTTTGTGTTTTTTCCTTTTCTATATCTCAAGATTAATACACTAGCAAATATATTAAATATTAGTGTAATTCCTCATGGTGGATTTGGATGGTGGATTTCAATGTAAAGATTTCTCACAATTCTTTCCTGATTACCTACATTGGAGGCTCCTTTCCCCATATTCAGTACCTTGGAGTTGGTTGTCTACGTATGTTCTCATTACATAAATAACAGTTAAATTATCTCACCTGTTATTAAGCTTTTGTTGTGGTTGATATTGCAGGAAGAGCTGTTGATTTTGTTGGGTATGTGAGCAAATCTTGCTATAGAATCTTCATTAAATAATGCTTTCATTCTGAAAGATGCTATTAAATTGAAGAATTGTTAGTTAGCTCAACCTGCAATATAACCACTTAACAGCAACTGGGCGACTGAACCAGAAGGCTTTTCACACAGGTCTCCACCTGTTTTACCATACTTACCCAAGGTGAAGGCAATAGAATATTTTGTGTCTCATCACAACTTACTCCATGCCTAATGGAAAATGTTGCATGTATATGGTAGAGGAGATAAAGCAAGCGCTTGGCTGAACTAAGTTTCTGAATGTAATTCATGACAAATTCCTTTCATATCATTACATAACCCTATATTCAAGCACAAGACATTGTATTCATATTCCATCCTAATTGGGCAGAATGTTTTACGATACTTATTAGCAGAAACGCAAGCATTCCTTCCATAAAAACCATAATTTTGAAATACTCCTGCTGAATTTCTATGCTCATTATGCAGGTTTACCTTCAAGAACTACCAGTGTGTTTTGGCCTTGGCTTTTGCTATAGAAGAGATCAACAAAAACCCTGATCTTTTACATAGCTTAACTCTGGGATTTAGTATCTATGATGTTCAATATGGATCAAGGACATCATTTAAAAATCCTTTTGTTTGCCTTTTTGGGAAATATGACTTCCCAAACTATAATTGTATGAGAGACAACCCGTCTATAGCAGTACTTACAGGACCTTCAGGAGCATTATCTTCACAGATTGGGACACTGCTGGACCTCTATAATTTTCCACAGGTGAGAGTGTGAGGGGTGGGAGATCTTAAGAATGCCTAATTTAGTGCCATCTCAGGTGTTAGAAGAGGACAAAAGGAAGAGACTTCATTTATGGAGGGTAAGGGAAATAACAGAATGCTTAAATAAGGATACAAGTTGACCCATTGTAACAATGAGATGTATAAGACACTTTGGTGAAAATAAAGTTTACAACTTTGGCAGAGAGGAAGGGGGACAGGAGGAGTGTGGGAGGTGGGGAGGGAAAGGATGGTAGGGGAAAACAAAGGACGAGGTAACAATGCTCAATTGGAAATGTACTCATTACCTTACTCATGTAACTGTACCCCCTATGTACAGTATTTTTTACAATAAAAACATATTTCAAAATGTAGCATAAAAAAGAGTATGTATTCAAAGATAATGTGATATTTATAGTCCTGTTGGTTTTAAAAAGGGGATGAAAACATTATAGCCAAAAGGTATTATTTTAGAATTTTAAGCCTTATAATTGATGTAGATTCTTTAAAAAAATCAGGAAATGGAAAAAGACTATAAAATGTCCAGATATGTTGAGCATGATGCTGATGGACCACATCTCTAATCCTAATGACTCCGAAATCATTTCTAATTAATTAGAAAAAATCATGTGGTAATGTGTGGTTCAAGTGGTACAGTCCTACATTTGGGGGAAAAAGCCAAGAACTACTACAGAGTCCCTGGTCCTTTACTAACACACACACACACACACACACACACACACACACACACACACACTCATTCACACATATATGCAGGCTCATATGTAAGATATATTGAATGCAATATGTCAGACTTAGAAAGAGAAAGGAGGTATATGATCTCTGATATGTAATGTTTTGTTTAAAATAGGAAAATGAAATGTTTAAAATAACACACTCAGATATTTATATATAGGTATATATATATACATATATATAGGTATATATATATACCTATATATATATAGGTATATATAGGTATATATATACCTATATATATGTATATATATACATATATGATCAGTCTCACTGAAATATGGTACATATCAGGGTAGAATTGAGTGATATAACCGCTCAGAGAAAGAGACTGTACATAAAAACACCAGGCAACTGAGCATATCATCAATGAGGGTGGCTTTCTAGGTGTTCAGGGAATATGGAAGAGGAGAAAGGAGCAGAAGGGTATAGAAAATAATATAATATTCAATGTACATATATGTGAAAATGGAACTAGGAAAGTCAGTGAATATGTGGGGTGGATATCGATTACAGGAGTTGATGGAAACAGTGACAATGATTAAGAGATTTTGTAAAAACCATTAAATACATTGTCAAATAATTTAAATTTTTAAAATTTATTTCTTCCAAAATTAAACAAAAAACCTACCTTCCAACTATTGCACATAGTTATATGATATACACATCATGACTGGAATTAGGATGGATGGAAATCTTCTCATTTTTGCAGCCTCCTGTTCTCATTCCCTTTAGCTTACTTCTGGGCCTTTCGATCATGCTCTGAGTGACAATAAGATGTTTCCTGGTCTCTATCAAATTGCTCCAAAGGACACTTCAATAGCCAATGCCATGGTTTTATTACTACTTCACTTCAGCTGGAATTGGGTGGGACTGATAACCATACAAGATGAGAATGGTTTGTGGATTCTTCCTGCATTGAAAGAAGAGATGGGCAAGAACAGAGTTTGTGTAGCCTTTGAGCTATCATTACCAAATAATTCCATGTCGCATATTTTCAAAATTATGGTACATTATAACCAGATAAATAAATCTTCAGCAAATATCTTCATTGTGTATGCTGATAATGAGTTCCTACGACATTTATTTATATGTGTTGAACAATTTTTAATACAAGGCAAAGTTTTTATTATGAACTCAGAGTGGGATGTAACCATGAGAAAGAGATATTTCATTCTAGGTTCATTCCTTGTACCTCTCGTTTTCTCACACCATCACCCAGATGTTTCTGGATTTACAGATTTTCTCAAATCAGTTAACCCGTGCAAATACCCAGAAGACTTTTTTCTTGCTAGGTTATGGTTTCTCTCTTTTAATTGCTCAGATTCTGTGTCTGACTGTGTACAGTGGGAGAACTGTCCTCATGATGCCTCCTTGGATTGGTTGCCTAGGCATATATTTGACATGAGTCTGTCTGGAGACAGTTACAATATATACAATGCTGTGTATGCTGTGGCCCAGGCTCTCCATGATATGCTGCTTTATCAAACAGAAACACAAACAATGGGAAATAGAAATGGGATAATGTCTTCCCCTGCACAGGTAAGGCCTTCTGTGTTGTACATCACACATTAGGAAGAAAGTTACTTTGTAGAGAGGTTCTTACTCTATGAAATTCAATAATTTTGGTATTGTCTGAAACCCCAAGATACTATACTTCTTCAATTGTGTGTGAGATTCTCTAGGAATGTTTTTATGTACTCTTCAAGAAAAGCAGCCATAAAAAGGACAATTCTAAAAATTCTTTTAGTTACAAATAAACGAACATGTTTATAGCCAATATTTTGAAGACTTCAAAATCACCATTGAAATCTGCATTTCTTAAGTAAGTGTAAATGATGCCTCCTGCAAATAATTATGTATATTTTTCATAAGCGATCAAGTTTTATTCTATTTTATCTATTAAAATTTTACCAAGCTCATACTACAGATGATGACAAAACTAGTGGATGTAGAAAGCTATAGTAAGCAAATGAAAACTTTCTCACTAATGACTATTTACATGAAATTGGTTTGTCTTGAAGAGAGGCCTTCTATTTCCTTGCTGAGTGACCAGGACTCCGAAAGAATATTTTTATTCTCTGATAGGTTTTCTTCTAGGCAACTCACTAGGTGCCTCTACTATTCTTAAATTCTGAATCAAAAATTTAAGGCAATCAAGAGCCTTTCTTGGTTCAGGTTTTCCTTCTTAACTCTGGGATATATTTCACCATATATTTACCTTTTAGCTGCATCGTTTTCTGAAGAACATCCAGTTTCACAATCCTGCTGGAGAGCAAGTGATTTTAGATGAGAAAAAGAAATTGGGGGCAGAGTATGATATTGTGAACTTTTGGAATTTTCCCGAAGGTCTTCAACTTGAAATGAAAGTAGGAAAATTTTCTCCATATACTCTTAATGGTCATCAACTGACTTTATCTGAAGATCTAGTAGACTGGACCATAGGAACTACAGAGGTTGGTTGGATTCAACAGTAATGATTTTAAGGATATATAAGTAAAAATTTTTCACCCTTAAAATTTATATGTGGTTGTGTGCCAGTAACTTACTCCTATAATACTAGGTATTTTGCTGGCTGAGATATGAATATCATTGTTAAAAAACAGTGCTAAAAGGAAATGCTTTGAGACTAGTCTCGAATTAACCATCAATAAATCTGAAGTGGTGCTGTGGATTCGGCACTAAAGTGTTAACATTAAGCAACAAAGGTCAGATACCCAACCCAGATTCACATTGTAAGATTTAGTTCTGGCAGACACACACACACACACACACACACACACACAAACAGACAGACACATGCATGCCCGCACACACAAATGTATACCCTATGTGCTTACTAAAAACCAAGTGGTGGACATTTAAAATATTTCCCATTTAAGAAATTGGATTGACTGATTGTTGGCTATAAAAGGAATAGAATACATTAACAGTACTTGGGAGAGGGTACTCTTGCTTCTAATTATATCTACCCAGGAAGATGACTACCTCAGATCTAAGATTATAGTTTTGTTTAAAGCTCAACTGGGTAGAATATTCTATGAGACTTTTTATGCTTTTTATTTTAAAAATAGTATACAGAGGGGTTACAGTTACATGAGTAAGGTAAAGAATACATTTCCAATCGAGCATTGTTACATTCTACGTTGTTTTTCCCCTACTATTCATTCCTTCTCCACCTTCCCAACTCCCCCTTCACTCACCAAGTTGTAAAGTTCATATTCAACATAGTGTCTTGTACATCACATTGTTACAATGGGTCAAATTGTATCCCTATTTGAACACTTTGTTTTTTCCCTTCCTGTCCCCAAATTAGAAAAAAATGTAAATACAAGATGCAGGGTACCCAAATTATATACAGTGAAAACAGGGGGAGGGACATATCAAAGAAACGAAAAAAACACATAGCACATTATAAATACATTAAAAACAATAGCAAGAAAGGAAAAATCACTGTGTCACCATCTTTGTGTTCATTTCGCTTAACATCATCGTGTATGGTCATATTTCAATTAACAATAAAAAAACTCTCAACTGAAGATTTGGCTCAAATAATAAAATGCTAATCTTCAGCACAAAAATCTCAAGGTCAGTGCCCAGACTACGAGTTCAAGTCCCAGGATCATCTCCAAAGAAAGTTAACAGAGTGTTTCTAAAAGTTTATTAGGAATGTTAAGTTGCATTTTTCTTAGAAAGTTTCTACATTGTGACAAAGTATCAGAGCAATCACTTTATATGTTTTAAGGGTTTATTTTGCTCCCACTTGTGGAAGTTCCATTCAATGATTACTTGCCTACTGCTTAGGTATCTTTGGTGAGATGAATCAGTGAAAGAGCCTGAGCAAAAGAGATTCTCACCTCATGGCCACTGTATAAATGTGACAGTCTTTGTATTCAAATAACCCTAAAACAGAAGGCCTATGCAATATCTTACAGCACACTTTTCAAGCTTCAAAGAAAATTGTTTCTCTTTAATCCTCATCATTCACAAATAGCAGGAAATAACAAATAATGACATGAATTCAAGGAAATTCCATAGCACTGGCCAATAGGACTCACTTTCTCACCATTAATCAACTTTTAAAGGTCTCACACTTCTCAAGAGTTCAATAGGCTAAATAGAGATCAAGGTGATAGAACATAAGTTGTTTGTGGTATGATGTGGAATCTATACAAATGTTGAATTAACTGACCAGATTTATGTGCATAAAATGCTACATTTAATAATCCTATTCTTTAAATAAAATGGAATTTTTGGAATGTCAGGTAAAAGTCTGAGCAGTTACTGACACAGATCTGATTTTCTTCAGCCTCCTCACTCTGTCTGCAGTGAAAGTTGTGTTCCAGGATTCCGGAAAACCCCTCAGGAGGAAAAGGCTGCTTGTTGCTATGATTGTACCCCTTGCTCAGAGAATGAGATAGCTAATGGGACAGGTAAGTTCATGACTTGGGGAGAAATTTATATTCTCTAGTAGTGTCCCCAAAACCATGCAATGCAAAAGTTGTGTATTAGGATTGCAGCACCAATGTCTTCCTTTTTTTACTCATAAATTAATTGTGACTATAGAGGTTCTTGCTTCTTGACAAAGATCACAGGCTTTGAATTATGTGTAGAATTATTTTTTTACTCTGGCGTATGAATATTTGTTCAAGTAATCACTAATGTAAGTTTAATGCCCATTATATTAAGTGCAAAGCTACTTAAAGGATAAGCTCTCCGTTTTTTTTTTCAAAACTGACTTCAGAAAATAAAGAAAAAAGAGATCTTGCACATCTTTATTTCCTAGTGCCCAGAAATATTGTTGCTACACAGCAAGTGATGTGATTGTTTTCTGTATAAGAAGCAATCAAAAGGGTTGTGCACAGCATGACTTTAGAGCTTGAAAGTGTGATTTGATTTTATGGTGCCCAATGCATTACAAGCAAGTGGGACAGACAATATGACATCTTTAAGGAAGGGATATAGGGCTTTTATTTATATTGTCCAGAGACATGGAGGGAAGTACACACCCTGTGATGCACACTTTTCGATGAAGTGTTTGAGTGGTGAACACAGGCTTAGAAGAGCTATGGCAACATGAAGAGGTCTGGAAAAAACTTTGTATGTCCCTCCCCCACAGTATAACCCCTGCTTTCACTATATTTGATGTCAGTATAACTTGTGGCGGAGATGGGGAAAAAACAGTTGTTTAAGGATACGGGTGGACCTGTTGCAACAATGAGAAGTACAAGTTGTCATGTCCAAAATGAGCTTTACAATGTTGGTGCAGGGTGGGGGAGGAGAAGGATTGGGATTGTGGGGGAGGGGGGAGGCTGGGAAGTGATGTGAAGGGTAAACAAAGGAGGAGGCTGCAATGCTTGGTAAGAAATATACGCATTATCCTGCCCATGCAATTGTAACCCCTCTGTACAGTATGTTGACAAATAAAATTAAATTAAAATTAAAAAAAGAAAAAAAAGAAATGGATAGGAATAATATGTGTTATAGACATGTAAAAATAAAGTTGTTGTGAATGTATATTAGGAGTAGAGAGTTTGTCTAGCATGCATGAAACCCTGGGTTCAATTCCTTAGCATCACATAAATAGAAAGAGCCAGAAGGGGCACTGTGGCTCAAGTGACAGAGTGCTAGCCTTGAGCAAAGAAAGCTCAGGGACAGTGCCCAGGCAATAAAAGCAAGTCCCAGGACTGGATAAAAGAAGAGAATGTGGGAAAGTGTGTGGGAATATGATGAAGATATAATATGATACTGAACATACATGGTAATACTTGGGAATTTTTGTTCTTATGCTAATAAGTATTGACATGTTATAATTTTCTCTATATAAGGATTTTCTAATTTGATTTTAAGTACTGAAAAGATTATTTGAATTCCTCACCAGATGTGGAGCATTGTATGAAGTGCCCAGATCATCAGTATGCCAACACAGAGAGAAACCAGTGCCTCCAAAGAGCTGTAAGTTTCCTGGCTTATGAAGAGCCCTTGGGGATTGCCTTGGCCTGCATGGCTCTATGTTTATGTACACTCACAGCAATTGTTCTTGGAGTCTTTGTGAAACATCAGAACACTCCCGTTGTTAAAGCTAATAACCAAGTTCTCAGCTATATCTTGCTCATCTCCCTCTTCTTCTGTTTTCTCTGTTCCTTGCTCTTTATTGGCCGTCCAAACACAGCCACCTGCATTCTACAGCAAACCACATTTGGAGTTGTCTTCACAGTAGCTGTTTCTGCTGTCTTAGCCAAAACTGCAACTGTGGTTCTGGCCTTCAAGGTCACTTATCCAGGGAGAAGAATGAGGTGGTTACTGCTCTCAGGGGTTCCTAACTTCATCATTCCCATCTGTACTCTGATTCAGGTGACCTTCTGTGTACTTTGACTGGGGACTTCACCTCCCTTCATTGACACAGATGTACACTCTGAACACGGCCACATTATCATCCTGTGTAACAAGGGCTCCCTCACTGCTTTCTACTGTGTCTTAGGATACCTGTTTTTTCTGGCCTTGGCCAGCTTCATTGGGGCTTTCCTGGCCAGGAACCTTCCTGACACATTCAATGAAGCCAAGTTCCTGACCTTCAGCATGCTGGTGTTCTGTAGTATCTGGTTCACTTTCCTGCCTGTCTACCACAGTGCCAAAGGAAAAGTCATGGTGGCTACGGAGGTTTTCTCCATCTTGGCTTCCAGTGCAGGGCTGCTGGGCTGCATTTTTGCTCCCAAGTGCTACATCATATTGTTAAGGCCAGATAGAAATTGTCTGCATGGTTTTCGGGACAAAACATGTGCCAGTGGAAATAAACCCTCAAGATGAAACTTACATGTATGATTAAATACATAGGAGGTCAAGTAAATTCTAGACTTCTTTTTCCATCAGATATTCGTTTATATTGTTAAAATCAATTTGATGAATAAGTGAATCTCACTCATTTTTCGTGTGATAGTACAGTCACAAATTTTAGCCACCTACATTTTAATTTTGTTCCAATATCTTTGGATTTTCATGCTTACACTGCACTTATCCAATCATCTCCACTAATATATTTTAACTGCTACTAGTTTTTGAATTGTGCTTTCTTAATCTTTTGCCTAAAAATTTATTTTATGTTGCTAGTCCTGAGTCTTGATCTTAAAGCCTGGTTACTCTCAGTTAGTTAGTTAGTTTATTTATTCATTCATTCATTCATTTGGTCAAGGCTAGTGCTTTACACTTGAGCCACAGCTCCTCTTTTGGCACTGTAATGGTTAACTGGAAATGTTATTCTCTTAATGTTCCTTCCCACCTTACTTTTAAGCCATGATCACTAGATGTTATCCTGTGCAGCTGAGTTAATGGACTTTTTTTACTTTTAAAGTACATTATCTTCCTACCTGTAACTATTCTTCTTAATCATGACTCATTAATATTTTCCTCTTCCAAAAGTTCCATGTTTTATATACTCAATAGTGTTTAATTTGCTTCATACTTGTATATTACCATTCACACATCTTTCTTTTTCCTTATTCCTCAATTGATTTTGTTGAAATAATCTCCCCCATTCTCTATGATTTCATTCCCTCTCTCCTCCCTTTCCTTCCTCTCTTCTTTCTCCCCCCTCTCTGCTTTCTCTATATTGTTTTATAATTTTAAGAATTGGTTTAATAAGCTACAAAATACAATTCAGTTGTATTGTCTTTATGAAGTAACAGCTAAGGAATGTAGAGAATCATAATAGGTTGCTTATCCATGGCTGAATATAATTTTCAAGTTATTTTTGTGTAATTCCTTTACAAATATTGTGAAGGCTATCTGAGTTGGCCAAGTTGTGGAAAACAGAAGCTGCTAAGAACAATGAATCACAGAATTCTAAATTCGAAGTTTGTTCCTTGATGATTTCAGTTATAATTATGCAATGATAATTTGATGGCAACCTGTTAATCAACAGAAAGCAATAAATGGGGACCAATAATATATGATATATATCATATAATATATATTATACATATAACATATATATAGCACATTATATATATAATATATAACATATAATATATATGAGTATGTAACACCTTTTTTCTCACCTAATATTTGAGCGTCAAATCTTTGATTCCTCGTCCACCTTAAATAGTACTTAAATTACTGAGTATCTGTGTATCAGTTTGTACTTGTGAGACAGTGAATGGTGACAAAGGGAAATGTTGGTCACATTGGCTTGCTGGACATTAATGAAATTTATCTCTGGAACTAGATGGGAGAGAATGAGGGAAGAGATGACTCTATGTGAAAGGAATTGCACTCATTTCTGGATATATGTAAAGGTAAACCACACCTCTAACATAACAATAATGTAAATTGTGTGTTGGGGAAGAATTAAAGAAAACAGTGATTGTATGTCCAAAAAGTTTCCACATCAATAGTAAACCTATACCAAATCATGTGTTAGACAAAAAGTTATCTCTGAGTTTTTGCTAGAGTAAGAAACCTTATACAGTCGTGATTTTCTGGGTTTTCATTCCTTTATTTTTATTGTAATTTTGTGGTTTGGGTTTGGTTTATTTGAGATGAGTTAGGGGCAAGGTAATTATATATACCATGCTCATCTCCAGCCTTAGGAGTGGTAGGATTACAGGTGAAGCCCTCCATATCCAGCTTGGTTATGTTAAATATATCTAAATACTGTCTTTCAACGAAGTTGACTCTGGAAGCTACTTATTCTAGTGATGAAACCTATGTTCATAAACAATTTTGGAAGTGTTTTAAAGTCAAATAAATAAAACAACTGAGGAAAACATCTTTTGGATTCCCTATATTCATTTTTAGCCACAT
The DNA here is from genome assembly GCF_000151885.1 of Dipodomys ordii. Lineage (NCBI taxonomy): Eukaryota > Metazoa > Chordata > Mammalia > Rodentia > Heteromyidae > Dipodomys > Dipodomys ordii. The sequence goes on along the minus strand of NW_012267653.1, from coordinate 87,153 downwards.
AGGTAGTTAGCTTTGATCACATTTTATTCACTACTATTCATTTTAGATAACAATGACAATTGTTGAAATCCATATTTAAAGCCCTGTTTAGTATCATGAGAGAAGTTCCAAAGAATGTGTCATGAATAATAATGTCAATTAGAAGAAATTGGTGATGAACAGCTTTGAGGAAATCCGGTATAAAGTAAATGGATAAATGTAATATTGCTGGCAATTTGAGGGATAAAATTTACACAAAAGGCTTTACCAGAGCTTGCATTACTTCTACAGAGCTCTCTTTCCTTAACTGGCCATTGAAATGCAAAATAATTTGTCCACTTTGTCAAATTAGTAGAAAATTCCATTAATTCTAACACTAGCATATCGTTTAAAAAATACCTGTAGCTGACTTTTTCTCTTGGTAATCCACTCAAACCTTTCCCAGAAGGTCAGAAAAATGATCAAGTAGGTTTTTAATTAATTTAAGATACAAGGGACCCTTGCGTTATCTAATGGTAGTAATGGATAAATGCATGTTTTAAAGTAGTAAATACTGACCATAATGACAACTAAAGAACAAGGATTAGCTATGTGATTCAGAGTAGGGAGTTGGAAGAAATGGAGAAAGAGAAAGTAAAGGGGTATTGTTTTCTTTTTTGCCAGTTTTTGGGCCTGAACTCTGGGCCTAGGTGCTGTCCCTCAGCTCTTCATCTCAAGGCTAGTGCATCACCACTTGGAGAACAGTGCCATTTCTTGCTTTTTCTGCTTATGTGGTGCTGAGGAATTGAGCCCAGGGCCTAACGCATGCAAGGAAAGCAATCTACCACTGAGCCACCTCCCGGCCCAAAGGGGTTGTTTTGTTTTCCATTTTGTTCTGACACAATTTCTGGAACAACAGGTTCAGAAAGACAAAGAAAGCCTATTTTCTCTCATATGTGGAAGTTTGATTGAAAATACAAACATTAAGCATGAAATACACAAGAAACAATGTATGTAGTCATGGGCATAGAAAGACACACGGAATAAAGTACGGAGTGTCTTTCAGTTATGTGTCATCTATGAATAATGAACATGAGATACTGTTTAAATAAATGATACTTATACATGTTCTTCAGAAGAAGAGAATGGGTAAATGCAGGGCAACGAGGATTGTAGGGTATAGTGGGAGGCAAGTGCAGTCAAAATAATTATGAACGTAATTAGAAATAGAGCCTGGAAACTTGAGGGGATGGTGCTTTTTATATGTGGGGAGAATGATGGGAATGGTGACACTAATAAAGATGAATTGCACAGAATTTCACATATTGAATTCTACCTCTTTGTACAACTATTGAAAGAAAAATTAAGAGAAATCTTATCTCCAATTAACCCCATAAAATGCTCAGAGGCAGGTTCTGAGCTAAAGCACTACATCTGACCAAAAAAAGAAAACAGACTCCCACTCAAAAATGATGTAAAGTATGTAAACATTCTTCTGTCTTTCCAGTAATTTTTAAAATGAATACACAGCAAGCTTCCATGCCTGTGCTGGTAAGTCAATAAACATAGAAGACAGGAACTTGTACTAGAGATTCCTTGGTTTTACTTTTGTCATATTGCAATTTGAACTACTCCAGGATCATGGAGTTTTGACTGCAACATTATAAGCTCATATTTTCTCAGCTAATATATCAGGAACACACCATTTTAGCATGTCACTGTTATATTTTTTGTGTCTTAATGCAGTCCATTGTGGAGCCACTTTGCCAAAGGAGTAACAAGACAGTACTTAAGGAAGAGCATTGAGTAATAGTGAACAACATGTAGGAAGGGGGTTATTAAAAGCATTCAGACCCAAGGGGATAGGTGAGTAAGACTAAAACCCAGCACCCTTGACAAGCCAAACTTCTTGATCACTCATCCAAACTCTGGTCTAAGTAATTGCTTAACTTATGCCATACTCTTTCTTCTTCTGCACCACTTATTGCATTTTTAAAGTAACTTCCCAATTCCTGAGAGCTGTCCAGAACATTGTCAAAAATTCTTATACTTCTGTTACAACCTTTCAGATTTTCCAATAAAAATAAATGAAATTAAAGTACCCATAAAAGGCTTCAGAATTGTTCACTATTGACTTACATCTGTAACCCTAGTAACTCAGGACACTGGTATCTGAGAACCACAATTTGAAGCTAGTCCAGGGTAAAAAACCCATGAGACTCTTGTCTGCAATAAACCCGCCAAAACCAGAATTGAAGCTGCAACACAAGTTACAGAGCACTCATCTTGAGCACTGAAACTCAGTGATAAGGGCCTGAGTTCAAAACCCTAGGACCAGAGGAGTAAAAAGTATTCCATCAAAGGAAAATATAGCAAAATGTGGCTTCACCAGTGAATTGTTCAAAAAATTACACATTTGCTAATTCTCTGTAAGTTGTTCCTAATAAAAAGAACTGTAGAAGAATTTCTTAGAGCACATCTTGTGAGGCTAAACTTACCCTGATACTAAATTCAGAGAAGGAAGTAAAAAAAAGAATGAAAACTATATTCAATACATATAGGAAATGGTAACAAATATCCATATCAAAACACTAAAACTGGGGTTTCAGAAGATGGCAGAGGAGAAGCTAGAGGCTAAACAAGTTCTTACATAGAAAGCAGTTTTGGTGTTCCAGTGAACAGTCTTAGGCCAGAGAATTACACCAAGTATGTCATCACAGTACAGAGAGTTTGGCCAGAGAGGGAAAGTCCAGGCAAGGAGACAGATCTGAGCACTTGCTGGTAGCTGCAGCTGTGGCTGCAGTGGCAGGGGCGGCCATAGCCACCATACCAACCACAGAGAGTCTGGGACAAAGGAACCAGACACAGCAGGTGAGCGGATTATGCTCAACACCAGCAAGAACTGATGAGCAGATATATTCATCCTGCACATCGCAGACCAGAGACAACCCAGGAATCAAGATTCTGGCATGAGTAGAATCCTTACCAGTGAGCAGAGGAGGGAAAGCCACCCCCCACCCCCACAATCAGAGATCTCCAACTTTGATACTGACAAAGGCCCAGGTGAGGAACTAGCTCCAAATAAGGCCTTGGAAGAATACAAAAGAGTAAGTTAGCAGGTCACAGGAACTAACTGACCTGCCAGGCTCAGATCCATCCAGGGGAAAGTTACCCAGGAAAGGCAGCAGAAGCTCCACCACCGGAGGAGTGGCATTCTTCACTGGGTAAACAGCTCCAGAGGCTGCACCTCCCTTCAGCAGCCTACACAATCACTTGAAACTCAGTAAGAGAATGGCTCCTGGCTGGGCTCTGTGAGTGTCTCACAAGCTAGCCCCTCAGAGAAAAGCTACTGTTTGCTGACAGGCCTCAATCTATCCAGAACCTAGCCTCATCACAATATCTCCAAACTAGAGGAAACAGCCATCTCCCTCTTTTGTGATACTCAAAGCAGATCTTCCTCCTACTGAGCTAGCCTGGGAGGATGATCACAAAATCCTGAGTAAAACTGAGCATTTTTCTGCCTGCTCAAACAAACTGACATTAGAAACCAACCAAGCCACAGGAAAACGAACACCACAAGCAGACGAGAGACTCCACCAAGAGACTGGTTAGGAAACAAGGGAGATACAGGATCTTCCTATCCACTCCCCCCAAAAAACAAGAAAATCAAAAAATTTTTTTTGTACCTTTTATTAATTTTTAATTTTTTTAAAGAAATGTTTCCAATTCATCTTTTCTTTTCATCTTATAATTTTTATTTTAGGTGTATGTGTGTGCTTTTGTAAAATCTCTATTGACCATTTGGTCATTTTTTTCTTTTTTTCTTCATTCTTTTCATTTTTTTCTTCTCTTTCCTTCTTTTTTGCATGACTTAATTGCTTTTCTGCTCATCCTCAGATATATACCCATCGTTGAGTATTAGACCTTATCCCCCTATGTGTACATTCATGATCCACAAATTTATTACTCAGTTCACAGCCTCTTAGGCTTAAATTCCTTAATAGCAGTATTACTTCTTTATACCTATATAATTATTTAAGAATTTTTATTTTTATTTTTCATGTCTCCTTTCTATCCTTCCCTTCTCTCATCCTATCCCTTTCTTCTCTCAATTTCACCTTTAAAATTAGATAATGTTTAAGTTTCACTTTTTAAATTTAAATGTTTGTTTTTCCATTTTTTTTCTTCTCTCTTGTTTTTCTCTCTCCTATCATTCTGTCCAATCCATTTCCCTCTTTGAGATTAGGACTTGGTTAATTTCACTCTCCTTTTTCCTCTCCACATCCCTTTAATACTATTTTTCTCCACGTTACTCCCTAAGCCTAATAATTACTGGTTTGCCAAATTCTTTTTTCCTGTTCTTAGTCCATAGTTGTTTGATGTTGAATAGACTGTATCTGTTGATCTAGATTGTATCTGCAGACTTTTGACTGTGCAATGGCTGGCGTTTGTTGGATGTTTGCCTTAAAAGAGTGTTCTAGCACAAAACTGGTGTTATTTTTATACCAAATGGGAGAACAAGCCAGAAAAACACAAGGAAAATGGCAAGTCCGGGTGTCTCAACTACCACCCATAATAATCAGGGGACAGAACAGATAATGAATAATCTAGAGGAGAGTTTCCAAAAAGCTCTAGAGAAACTACTGGTGTCCGTTTGCGCAAATGCCTAATAAAATCCTCTTGCTTGTTGCATCTGCTGGTTTGGAGTCTTGGTTCTTGGGGTGCCCTCCCGTTGAAGAAAGCATCCCAGTGAGTCTGGGGTCTTTCAGTTGGGGGCTCATCCAGGATCCAGGCGCCCCCAGACCCCAAATTCCAGGACCGGTAGGAGGTAAGATAGAGCTCTTGTGTCTCCTGTCTTGTGTGTTTGTCACTTTCGTTTTACATTCTGGGATCCAAATCTGTATTTGGACTAGAGGGAAAAGCAGACGTGCCCAGTACCCTGGTCCCGCCCTGGAGCCCGGCTCCAGGGTCATCTGGAGGAAGGAGGAGATCCGAGTGTCTCTGTTCTGGGGAGTTAAGGCGAGGCCAGCCACTCCCATCTGTAATTCCTTCCTCATCTGCACTCAGTTGCCGCACGGCATCTGGTTTTGTCTGTCTCTGTTTAGTGTTACTCGTTTTTAGTGTGTGTTTTGTATTCTCTATAGAGATGGGACAAGTGAGTCCACGCCTAGGACACCCGAGACCTTGTCCTAGTTCGTTTGAAAACTGCTGGTTCTGCTTTTGTAACTTGCTTGTTTGACAATTATGAAGCTGCCACTGACCACCTGCGAATGGCCCCAGTTAGATCTCAGCCCCGGGCTTTGGCTCGGGGGGTCTGAGCATGGGGGAGAACCTGTCAGTCTGAGGGGACGGCTGCTAGGGAATTTTTCCCTTGCCCCAAGATGACTGGGAATTCTCCTCCGCCTTGGAAGGCCCCTGGGTCAACGTCTGCAGGAATCTAAGAGAAAAATCCTCCGGATGTGAGTAGGGGGGTTGAGTCCCCTGGTAAGTGAATGGTGGTGAGATGTCGCCCCACTCACTGAGACTTGATTTTGTTTTTGTGGCCACTTGTTTGTCTTGTTAACTTTAGTGTGTGTTTGTTTTATGTTTTCTGGGGTAGGGAAGTTCTGGGTGAGTGTGGCAGGCTCACTCAGCAGACTCTGGATTCCGCTTGCTGAATGAGAACAGCACAGAGTTCCGGTAGGGATAAATTGGGTCCCATTAGTCCCCTACTCAGCCTTCAGTTCTTGTCTAGTTCTGTTTTAGAATTGGTACCAGTTTTAAATGTGGATCCTTGGTTTTTGTGTTTATCTGTGTTTTTGTTATTTAATTGAACATCTCTGGGGGAATAAAAGGTCCAGCTGGGCTAGTTCGGTTCCCTTCAAGCCTCAGGCTACATTTTCTCCTTGTGGAGGCTGCCAGCAGGGAGGGTGTAGTGCTGTGTGCCTAGTTTGGACTTTTTCAGCTAGTCCTGACAATGTAACAATTTGTAAAGTGCTCTTGTCTAAATTGGATAAACAATCTGGCCAGTTTAGTTTAAAGTGACCCCCTCCCCCAGCCCTCCTCTAACAGAAGGGATTGAGACTAATTAGTGAATTGCCTTGCTAGACAAACAAGCTCTGGGAAAATAAAGCCCAACAAAGGTACCTAGTTTAAAAGAAATACTGTGTTAAATTTTTGTTTAAAAACTTTAAATAATGTACAAACAACTGATTTTGATTTTTTGCACGCTTTAAGATCCGTGTGAGTGTTTTGTGTATGTCTGTGAACGTGTTCAAAGATAAGAATTGTCAGCATGTTGTAACAATTGGGTGAGTTAAAAATTAAATGTAAAGGTTAGTTTAACACTGTCAAAGATGTTACCGGTTCTGTCTGTCTAAAACTGTGTATTTCATTCGAGAACCAAGAAAAGAGATGGAAAAAAACTTAAAAGCCAACAGAAGACCTATCTTTAGGGGTAAGGGGTGAACAAGCAGAAGTGCAGTTCAGCTGAAAGAGGGCAAGCTGGCACATACGCAGTTCATCTAACCCTAATGAGTCAGATTGGATGTGTGCCCATTCCATAGAGGGGGCTGAGTGGCCCATCTTTGTTCTCTCTTCCCTGCAGATACAGACTGAAAACATGATGGTTAAAATGAGTGATGTGATGATCTGATTAGTATTGCTAAAACTTCCCCTTGGATGTGTTAACATTAAAATTAGGAAGGCCTTACAAAGAGGGTTAAAAAGTTATTTGTATAATGTGGCTTATTTTCAATTATGTTCTACAATTAGGACTATCAAAATAATTGCTATTCCAGTTTGCTCTTTTAGGTTGTTTTTTTAAGTCTCTAGCAAAGTCCAGAGCAAAGCAGAGAGGATTCTTATAAGTTTGTCAGATGTAACTTTGACTCTTAATAAGTTTTAGGTAAGAGCATGCTTAAAAGCTACTTCTATGTTGACCTCCTTGTTGCTTTTAATTGGAGTAAAATGGCCTTTTATAAGACTCATTGATCTGAAACTGGTTCAAGGCCAGACCGGGCAGAAAAAGGTTCCTGTGAGACTGTCACCTCTACTCAGCCAGCAGAGTGCTGAAAGAGCAAGCAGAGTTGCTTTGGGACTCAAAGTGGCAGAGTGCTAGGCTTGAGCTGGAGAGCTGAGGGACAGTGCTCAGGCCCGAGTTCAAGTCCAGCGACCAGCTAAAGGGAAATGCCAATGAGGCATTTATCCCAATGTGGAGAAGACACTCCTGGGACAAAAGCAATGGAGGAGCATCCAGAGGCAGTAAGCCACTGCTTGGATGGCAGAAGTGTTAGATCCTAGAGTCATTTGTGCGTGGCCCTTCAAAACTGGTCAGAGCCAGGAGGTCATGGGAAGATAGTTTGTAAGCATGCCTAATGTCCATGACTATCTACCTTGTAAGGGACAGGAACTTGCCAGTCCTCTGTGATAGTAAAAAGCTAATGTTATAAAATGTGGGGGATAGCTTAAATCTCAACCCCTTTATGTGCCAAAAGCTCTAATTGGCAGCTCTAATTGAGCTGACACTAGTTACATGAAGTTCATCTGCTCAGGAAAAATACAGAGAGTGTGTTTCTATTGATATCTGTCTAAAGGCCTGCAAAGGTGACTTAGGCATTGTTGGGATCATTAGAGATCACATTCCTAAGCCATCTAGGAAGATGCTTTTGCAAACCAG
>NW_012267653.1:13470-77723 GCF_000151885.1 Dipodomys ordii | reverse complement strand
AATCCTCTTGCTTGTTGCATCTGCTGGTTTGGAGTCTTGGTTCTTGGGGTGCCCTCCCGTTGAAGAAAGCATCCCAGTGAGTCTGGGGTCTTTCATTATGAGCCTAGCCAAACACCAGTAGCTCACTCCCATCACCCTAACTCAGGAAGCTGAGGTCTGAGGATCACAGGGTGAATACAGCCATGGCAGGAAAATCTAGGACCCTCTGAGTTCCACTTTGGAAATGTCAGATGTTCAAGAGCTTCTTGTGTTTTACTTGGTGATTGAGAAGTTACTTTTCCCTCAATGTTCTTAGAGTTCTCCAGATATAGAAGCAGGAAAGAAACATCATTGACCCATCCTGGGTTCAGATGAAGTTCTCAGGATCCAAGCCCTAGCTCTGTTAGCAGGAAGAACTACAATGTAGCACTGTTTGAAGAAAAGGAAACTGTTTCAAAAGGCAGGCCAGGTGCAGAGATCTAGGCCTGCAGGATTAGGAAGCCGAATGTAAACAGTCAACGCCGGAAGTGAGCTGCAAAACCACTTCAATTCATTGCAGGCACAGTCAGCGATGGGGGGGGGGGGATTTGAAATATTTGTTACAGTTTTTCCAAGGTCTGGTTTTTCTCAGCCTCTTCAAACAATGACGAATTAAACTTCCTCCATCAGGTGAAGGGAGCCTCAGGCTATCTTTAGTTTAACAACAGACAGCCAGTTTATTGTGGTTGAGGTTAGAAACAGTGTAGAAACACCTGCTCTCTGATCTTAGGTAGTGGGTTTTTTACCTTCCATGTGTCAGATTTGAAGACCCTTCTACCTCTGCCACTCCATTCTCCTTCCTTCATTCGGCACATCATTAATGCAAATCCCCAGTTCAAGGAGAGAGGTAGGGCTATTTCTCTTCTGTCTCTGAGCACCTGAGTTAGAATCTGCCCTGCCCTCCTGGCTCTCGGGCCCTTGGCTGCCTGAGAAGTGGCACAGAGACAGCCTTCCTGCTCTGGGGTTGTGTGAAGTCAATGTTGGTGGCCTGGTGCACTGCAGAAGGCCTCATCACCGGGAAGTGTTCTCTTCTTTGCTCTTGACATCCAAGACCAGATTCATCTATCATACTTAAATAGGTACCTACCTACCTAGCTATCTCTTTGCCAGTTCTTAGGTTGAACTCAAGGCATGGGCACTGTCACTAGAACTGTACTACTTGAGCCACAGCACCAATTCTGGTTTTTCTGTGCATTTGCTACTGAGGAATCGAATCCAGGGCTTCTTGCATGCCAGGCAAGCACGTTCTCACTAATCCACATTCATAGCCCCCTCATCTTTTTCTCAGTGGTACATTTTCAATCAGTATGCTACCAACTCATGTCCCCAAGTTTAATTTTCTGTATACTGGTTATTTCTATGAAACTGACCTTCTCTTCCCCTACCTGATTTGTGACTGGTCCTGCCTTTGCCTCATAATAAAATGTAAATAAAGGCTGCTGAGAGCTTAAGTGTGCATCATATAAGGACACAGGCCTGGAACCCTGGAAGAGAATAGCCATGGGCCAGAAATGAAGAGAATGATGCAGTATGTGCAAAAGCACATCTAAAAAATAAATCTATACATAAAAGTAGAAGCATTGCATACAGTCTGTTTGCACTCTGGGAGATAAAATACACACATAAGTAGATAGGGCACTGATGCATATACTAAGCCTTCTCTTTTTGAATTTTTTGTAGCCATCTCAGGGCATAAACTCAGGGCCTGATGAGTTCCTGAGCTGTTCTGCTCAAGGCTGAGGCTCTAGAACCGCCACAGTTGCACTTTCAGCCATCTGGTAATTAATTGGACATAAGTGCCTTCCAGGCTTTCCTGCCTGGTCTGGCCTGTAGCTCCTGCTTGACTTTCTCTCTCAAAGCTGGAGCTCTACCTTCTGGGCCACTGGTCTACTTCTGGTTTTCTGGTGGCTTATTGGAGATAAGACTCTCACAGACTTTCCTGCTCAGGCTGGCTTTGAACATCAATCTCCTGAGGATGCTTCAAGTGGTTTTCCTCAGGGATTCACCAAGGAGTTGCTCCACACAAACCCTTAGTCTAAATCTCTAGAGGTACTAGATAAAAACAGAAACATGAAGATGCTTCTAGTGTATTCTAGATAATTAAGGTTGGAGACACAAAACACTCATACTTATGATATCATTTTATAGGCAAAAGGAGCAATGCAGACAGTATAAGGATCGCTCCAGCTTTCTGTCCGCTCATCCTGAGACAGTAAATTCACTGCAGCTCAATGCTAAGTGACAGAGCTGGCATGTCCTGTGGACATTTGCTCCTCAATCCTGTGACATTCATTTCTCACTTTGGCTTCAAACATGTGAGCAGAGGGGAAGATGAAGAGAGAAAATCCTTTTCAGAGAAAGCAGCTACAAAGAACTTTGGACAGTTCACTTATAAATTCGAAAGATTGGAATGATGCTTTTAGAAGTCAGATTGTCCAGAGTAAAAAAAAATGAAGAAGAATAGAAAAGCAGATGCCAGTGGCTGGTAACTGTAATCCCAGCTCCTCAGGAGGCTGAGAGGAAGAGAATCTTAGTTTGAATCCAGCCAGGGTAGGAAAATAGAGCCTAGGCTCTCAGTTCACACACACACACACACACACACACACACACACACACACACACACACACATATGCATGCAAAATCAAAGATTTCTACCTTGCAATCTTTGGGTATTTGCTACCTTTTCCCCACTAAGCCTGGTGGCTGTTGGCCTAGGATTCTGATGCATCCAACACCCCCTGGCATCTTTAATTTTGGGGAACAGAATGGCTAGAAGGTCAGCCTTCTCCCATCCGAGCTCTTTGATTGGGTCGTGGTCTATCGAGGCCCTTTGGGGCTCCTTTTACAGACTCACCAAGATGCCTTCAAAAGGCATGAAACGCTGGGCACTGGTAGCTCATGCCTGTCATCTTAGCTACTCTGGAAGCTGAGCTCTCTGGAGGATCATGGTTCAAAGCCAGCCGGGGCAGGAAAGTGTGTGAGACTCTTATACTGGAAGAACCAACAGAAAACAAGAAGTAGCCCTGTGACTCAAGTGGTAGAGTGCCAGCCATGAGAAAAATAGCTAATGGACAGTGCTCATGGCAAACAATAACAAGGAGAGGCATTGCATATTGGCTTTGGAATTGGCATGGGCCAAATAGAATTGGAATTTTGAAGTGCTCCAAGATAAAGCAGTATCTCCTTTAGTCCCGTGCTCCTCCATCTCATCTCACCCCCTGGCCTAGGTCTGTCTTTGGGTCAGGATGATCCTGGTTGGAAGGGAGGGCTCCCAGGAGGAAGATCCCAGAGCAATCACCAGTCTCCTTCTACCCCGCTCACCCTGCTGCTTCTGCTCTTTGCCATCGACCTTCTTCCTGGAATCCACCCTGAGGTTATTTCCACCAACATAGTGGTGAGTGGTGGGTCTGGCCTAACTCGGGGCAGTCAGAGATGGAAGTGGGTCTGGGACTAGGTGCTTCCACCTTGGGTGTGGGCTGAGACCAGGGATATTTATTTCATCCTGAGCCTTACAGGTATTGGGAGACTGTGTAGACAACACATTGTGTCAGGTAAGATTGGAATCTGAAGGACCACTTGTGTGTGAGGGGGGCTGTGGGGCTCAGGGGCCACTGTTCTTGGTACTCCTCTCTTGGGACTCCCCTCTCCCTCTCTCATCCTACAATGGTAGACAAGCAACTTCAAATGAGGTTGTCGAAAACGGCACAGGGGAGTATTTCTGTGTGAACCAGACTTGTGCTTCATATTCCTCCTAGCCCCTACTTCAGATTAATCTGAGGAATGGCCATATGGGTTTGGGGGTGGCGGATCATCCTAGCTGAGAATGTGGCTCAGTGGTAGAATGGTGACCTAGCATGTCTGAAGCCCTGGGTTTGATTCCACACAGAAAAGCCTGGAAGGGGAGGTAGGGTTCAACTGGTAGAGTGCCAGCCTTGATCAAAAAGAGCTCAGGGACACTGGCCAGACCCTGAGTTCAAGCCCCAGGACTGGAAGAACAAATCATTGTGGAGGCTTGTTTTCCCTTTGAAAACAATTTTTTCTTTGTGATAAGCATAACGTGGGTTTCTTCCCTGGGCACCAATGGGCCATTACATGTCCCTTGAATTTGGGCCGCCTCCTGGCAGCCTCTTACTCGACCCGCAGTTTACCCTTCCCTTCACCTGGCAGATGGAGGCCTGAGGGAAGGCCATCCGGCCACCTACTTGTAGTGGCTGCCGAGGTTTTGGATACTCAGTATGTCACATAGAGCGTCATCATCTGCATCAGTCTACAGAAGAAATGGAGGGAGCGCTCCTCACTGGAGCCCGAGAGCTGTGAGCAGCTCTGGATGTGGGGCATCTGTGGCAGTACGTGCTCCCTGGGGGAGTCCTCTAGGGGTTGGGAACCCCGACCTCTCCTCTGGCAGATGAAGCTGAAATATTTTCAGTCCTTTCTGCTCCTCCCTCATTTTGATCACCCTGGAGACCGTAAGCTGCTTTTGCTCAAGGCTAGCCCTCAGCCACTGAAGCCACACAGCTCTATTTCTGGCTTTGTTGGCACTGAATTTGGACAGGGGTCTCAAGGACTTTCCTGCCTACAGTGACTTTGACCATGGTCCTCCAATCACAGCCTTGTAAGTATCAAGGAGGACTACTGAGAGCCACTGCTGCTTGCCTAATCATTGGTCTTGCTGATGTTCTTGGGCAGACCGGTGAGTTCCCTATCCTCGGGTTGAAGTGGTGGGAGCTGCATCCCACAGCTTGAATCCTGGTCCTGCCACTTCCAAATGGCAGTTGATCCTAAGAAACTCACTCCTATCCATATGAAAACCAATGGAATGTGATGTATGTCATGATGGAGTGGGCAGTGCTTGAATGATTCTAGGATAAAACTATACACAATTATATTCTAGGAAACTGATCAATTTTAATGAATACTTTATGAGACATAGAAACAATCACATTCATTAAATGGAGGCAGAATGAAATAACTAAGAATTGGCCATCACATAGTATAGAGATGCCATTTTTTTCTGCCTGGACTGGGATTGGACCTCATGGTCTGGCTAACTCTGTTGCACTGTGTGGGAGGGGGAAGCTTGCCTCATTGAACTCAAGAAATTCAGGTCTGTCCTTTAGCTCTGAAATTGATCCTCCGGACTAGAAAACATCCTATTCATGGACATTTTAAATATATGATTTATAGTTACATATATAAGTTGACTCCATATTGTGTTCTTTGTAGATATTCATTTATTTTTTGTTTTATTCATGTAATGTCCATTTATTTAATTGACAATTATGGCACATAGAATATTGATTACATTGATTACATAGAATATAGGTCTTCATATGTCCTGACATATGCAGTCCTGACACTCAGGGCTTTCACAGAAAAGGAAAACATGTGTCACCATCAGCTTCTTACTCTACAATTCATTGTTTGGGAGTGCTGGCATCTGAACTCACAGCCTACTGGGGCAAATTAATGAATAGGTGAATGTCAGCATGCCATCCTGGGGCAAATTGAGCTGACAGGCAGTTCCCTAGACCTGAGATCAAGCCCCAGGTGTTGACAAAACAAGAACATGTTGACACACACATGGTAGCACACTAATAAATATATATCTTTATAGAGTGCCCGAGATGTCTATCTATTATTCAATTATATAGACTACATTTCTACCAATTCTTGGGTATTTATTATGCCTCCATGTAATTAATGTTATAGTTTTCATCCTTAATAAACTAGTAAGAAAAACAGTGTCCTGAAATTATTGCATCCCTGTAGGTAATAGTACGCTTTTAATGCTTCATAAGATATTAAGTAAAACAAATCAGCCTATTGAAATCATGATGTCTAATTTTACACGCGTATCATTCACCAGCAACTCATTCAATGGTGACATTGATAACATTCCATCGTTATTTCTGTGAGTGGGAATGAGTTTCTTAGAATCTCCTGTCATGTTGAAGTAGCATGACTGGGATTCGAAACATAGAACTACCCAGTACCCAGAGTTAAAAGCATTATTTAGATACCTGGATTGCAATTGGTGCCATTTTTTTCAGCAGGGCTGGGATTTGAACTCAGGTATGGGTAACCCCGTTGCACTGTGGGGAAAGGGAGAGCTCACGATTCTTGAAGAATAAAATGTCAGGCCTGGTCTGGGGCCTGATTTGAAGCCCCAGCTCTGGACAAAATAAAAAGCTCACCTCTTTTAAACATAAGATCTCTATTTACATACAGGTGTGGTATGCATATTGCATTCAATTTAGTTTTTTTTAATTTTGAGTTTTTTAATGGATGATTTGTATATTGTATCGAGTATGGTGACAGGTATAACTGTGCTGACATGGATCACAACCAGTTCCCATGGTTATAGAGTTGCCTATATAACATTTTCCATCCTCACTGAGGCCCAGCATTTCAAAGGACAAGAAAAGTGGTTGATCCATTGGCTTCTCACATTAGGATGATTCTTTTGGCAGGGCTGGGATATGAACTCAGGGCCTAGCAGGCTCAATTGGTGAAAGGGTCAAGGTCAGGACACCAGCCTGTGAGCAACTAAGGAGCTAAGCCCTTCACAGTACTTGACATTGAGCACCAGGGAGGGCCAGGATAGTCATAAATACATAATTACAACAGAGTATCTGTATTAACATACATGTGTGGGCAGCATCTTGCATTTGGTGCAATCCTCCTTCATTTGGGTCTAATTCATGGATGTATTGTGTATTTTACTAAGTATTGTGACAGGTACAACTGTGCTGATATGGATGACAACCTGTTCCCACATCTATAGAATTGCTTATATAACATTCTCCATCCTGGATGAGGCCCAGGACTTTCATAGGACAGGAAAAAAGATGGATGGATTGGCTTTTCACATCAGGATGATTCTTTTGGCAGTGCTGGGATATGAACTCAAGGCTTAACAGGCCCACTTGGTGAATGTATTAAGGTGAGCACCCAAAGCCAAAAGCTAGTAAGGACCTAGGCCATACCCAGGACAAGAGATCCAGCCTCAGAGAGGGCCAGGAGAGTCATAAATTCATAATTTCAACATAGAATCTATATTGACACCCATGTGTGGACAGCATCATGCATTCGGTGCACCCCTTCTTCCTTTGTGTCTAATTCATGGAGATATTGTGCATTTTACTGAGTATGGGGACGGGTATAACTGTGCTGACATGGATGAAGACTTGTTCCCAAGGATCTGGGGTTGCCTATGCATTCAGCTTCCATCCTAGCTGAGACCCAGGACTTCCACAGGAGAGCAGAGCAGGCACAACACCTGGCTTCTGACATCAGGATGAATCTTTGGTCAGTGCTGGGATTTAAACTCAGGTCTGGCTAACCCCATTGCACTTGAAGACTAGAATGTCAGTCATGGTCTGGGCCTGATTTGTAGCCCCAGCACTGGACAAAATAAGAAGCCCACCTCTTTTCAATATGGGATCTCTATTTACATACAGGTGTGGTATGCATGTTGCATTCAATGTAGTTCTTCTTTTGTTTTGAGTCTTCTTCATGGGTGTTTTGTGTATTTTATTGAGTCTAGTGACAGGTATAACTTTACTGAAATGGATGACCAATTGTTCTCATGGTTATAGAGTTGCCTATATAGCATACTCCATTCTAGTTGAGACCCAGGACTTGGAAAGCATAGGAAAACAGGTGCAAAGATTGGCTTCTCATATCACAGGGAATATTTGGCAGTGCTGGGATCTTAACATGGGGCCTAGCAGGCACAATAGGCAAAGGGGGGTGGAGCTCAATAGTCATCCATTCATGAGATGAAGGTGATATGCAAATAAGTACATATGTGTATAGAGTAGGAGAGATAGAGGCCCTGTGATGGCATCTAATCTACCTTGTGAATACCAATCCTTGGATCTTCCTCAATGCCTCCATTTCACGACTGTGATGATCATGGTCATGCTTCATTAACTCTTCATTAAAAGTAATCGATACCCCATGACTCTTGCCTATCACATCCTAGCGTCATCCTGCAGGAACTACTCATTGAAGGATGAGATGTATTGCATTCCATGACCCTTCCTAGGTCAGGAAAAGAGTATTTCCGGGTCTCCTGCCATTTTCATATTGTAGGTGGGCTGACCGGGGTTAGACCTCGGGGTCTCCGCTGGGCACTCGGCCTGAGGCTCCCCGGAGAGCCAGCAGGCCTTCAGCCATGCCTGGTCAACTTCACTCTGCAGGCTACCGGGTTCAGACCAGGATGGTCACTGTGTAAAAGAAAAAAAACTGTAAAAGCACCAGGTGGAAAGTCCAGCTGCTTTTTTTCCTCTCAGGCTGCTTTTTTCCCCTTGCGGCTTCTCTTTGTTTTCCTGCAAATCCCAGGGTCCTAGGGTCTGAAGATTGTCCAGAGGCTGCAGCTTAGGATGAGCAGCGCTGAGGCAGAGTTGCCATGACTTGAGGTCAAGCCCCGGTATGGTTACAAAAAAAAATTATAAATGAAGCATCGTAGGTCAGAATTTGCACCATTTTACTGCCAGAGCTGGGATTTGAACTCAGGTCTGGCTTACTCTGTGCACTGTGGGTGAAGGGGAAGCTCACCATCCTTGAAACCACAAGGTCAGGCCAGGTCCCAAGGCCTGACCTGAAGCCCCAGCACTGGCAAAAATTATATTCCCTCCTACTTTACACATAGGATCTCTATTCAAATACATGTGTGGAATGCATCCTGCATTCAGTGTAGTTCTTTCTATTGTGTGTCTCAGTCATGGATGAATTTTGTCTTTTATTGAATATGGTGAAAGATATAACTGCGGACATGGATGCAACCTATTCCCATGTCTATACACTTGCCTATGCCTTCTCCATCAGTTCTGAGAACCAGGACTTTCACAGGACAGGAAAACAGGTGCATTCATTGGCTTCCCACATCAGGAAGATTCTTTTGGTAGTGTTGGGATTTGAACTCAGTGCGTAGCAGACCCAATTTGTGAAAAGGTCAAGGTGAAGACATTGGCCTGTGAGCAAATAAGGATCTAGGCCCTTCCCAGGACCTCGCATCGTGCCCCACGGAGGGCTAGGATAGTCATCAATTCATAATTTCAACAGAGGATCTGTATTAATATACATGTGTGGACAGCATCTTGTGTTTGGTGCAATCCTTCTTGTTCACTTGTTTCTACTTCATGGAGGTATTGTGCATTTTCCTGAGCATAGTGACAGGTACAACTGTGCTGACATGGATGACAATCTGTTCCCATGGCAATAGATTTGCCTATATAACATTCTGCATCCTCGCTGAGGCCCTGGACTTTCAATGGACTAGAAAAGAGGTGGATCGATTGGCTTCTCATATCAAGATGATTCTTTTGGCATTGCTGGGATATGAACTCAGGGCCTAGCAGGCCCAAGTGTTGACTAGTTTAAGGTAAGCACCCCAGGCCAAGAGCCAGTAAGGAGCTAGGCCATACTCAGGACCTGAGAGCCAGTCTCCAGAGGGCCAGCATAGTCATCAATTCATAATTTCAACAGAGGATCTGTATTAATATGCATGTGTGGACAGAATCTTGCATTCGTTGCAATCCTTCTCCTTCCTCTGTGTCTAATTCATGGAGCTATTTGTAATTTACTGAATATGGGGACAGGTATAACTGTGCTGACATGGAGGACTGCCACGCTACCTCATGTGGAGTCTGTGTGAGAGATCACATTAGACAAAGAGCTTCAAGGAAGCATGTCTGCAGAAAGCGGGTGTTGGGTCAAGGCTTCCCATACCATTGACTGCACCTATATAGCCTCTACCTTTATTCTTACTGTATTCTTCTTGGCTGTACATTCGTTGCCTTTATTCTCGTTTTGGCTATTTTTCTGTTGATCTGAGAACAGAGCATGTTGTTTCTTCCCAGTCCAATAGAGATGGCTTCTCTGAATAATAAAGACTAGGACCAAAGATTAAATGTGGGCAATGCCCCAATCAATCTATCAGCTGATGTGACATTGCCTCCAGAAATTCCTACAATTTCACAAGCAGTTTTGTGGCTCACTCATAGTAAATATAGAAACTTAAAATTTCTAGATATGTTACAAAAGGCAGAATTAATTAATTAAGCTAAGCTAGAAGGAGTTATCCCAGAAGCTCAGAGAATTCTAGAAAAGGGGACTCTTGATAATAAAAGGAAAAGAAAGATTCCCTCAACAGTTGCAATTAGGTTTAGTCCAGCTTATGTTATAGGGAATAGATCGTGGCTTCCCACAAAATATAAAGTTAGTGACATCACATTTCCTGAACCGATCGATAAACCAATGCCTTATACAGGAGCTTATAAAGATGAAAATAGATGGATTAATGTAAAAGGAAAAAGGGTATTTTGAAACTCTTTAGATTTTGTACAAAGATTAGGTAGATATAGACCATTATGATGTTTATTATCAAAACAACAATAAGATAGTTTAAAATAAAAATTAGAAATTTATGTGAACAAATATTGGGATTAAAATAACAGAAAACAGAGAATGCCTGACTCAACCTGGAAGTGGTTTTTAGGATGGTTTCAAAGGGACTTGAAAATATATGGAAAAAATGAAAAGAGTACAATATATGTACAGCCCTGTCTTAGGTTTGTTATTAAACATACAAAGGCTGAATAGATGATGCATTGTATTAAACAATATGCTAGACTTGTTTCACCCCACTTAGCTTAAATAGTTGGTGGGATAGTCATCAATTTTCATGTAATCTATCAATGCTTTGCTTTTCTTAAAAATTGATTATGTGCTTAAATAAACAAAACATTTATGTCACAATCACACACTGTATAAAAATGTTAATTCTCCTTAATAAAGATACAGTCAGATGCAACTCTTTTGAGTCTGTGTCTGTATGTCACTTCACCGATTACTTGCCCATCTATTCCAAGATCCCTATCCCATCGGTCGCAGTACTCTGGCCTAGTTGATCCATCGCAGAGGATGACCTGTTCCATGGTTCTAGGGGTGCCTATGCACTCATTCTCCATCCTAGCTGAGACCCAGGACTTCCACAGGAGAGCAGTGCAGGCACAACCCCTGGCTTCTGACATCAGGATGAAACTTTGGTCAGTGCTGGGATTTGAACTCAGGTCTGGCTAACCCCATTGCACTGTGTGGGAAGGGGAAGCTCACCATCCTTGAAGACTAGAATATCAGGCCTGGTCTGGTCCTAGTTTGAAGCCCCAGCATTGGACAAAATAACAAGCCTACCTCTATTAAACATAAGATCTTTATTTACATACAGATTTGTCATGCATCTTGCATTCAATATGGTTTTTTTTATTTTGAGTCCTCTTCATGAATATTTTGTGTATTTTGTTGAGTATGGTGACAGGTATAACTGTGCTGACATGGATGGAGACCTGTTCCTATGGTTATAGAATTGCCTATATGGCAAACTTCATCCTAGCTGAGACAGAGGAATTGCACAGCTTGAGAAAACTGGTGCAAAGATGGACTTCTCACATCAAGGTGAATAATTGGCAGTGCTGAGATCTGAACACGAGACCCAACAGGCACAATAGGCAAAGGGGGAGGGGGAGCACAATAGTCATCCATTCGTGAGCTGAAGGTAGTATGCAAATAAGCCCATATTTGTATAGAGTAGGAGAGATAGCGACCTGTAATGGCATCCTAACTACATGGTGACTACCGATTCTTGGATCTTCCCCGATGCCTCCATTTCACGACTATGATGATTATGGTCACACTTCATTAACTCTTCATTAAAAGTAATCGATACCCCATGAGTCTTGCCGGTCATTTCCTAGCGGCATCCTGCAGGAACTACTCATTCAAGGATGAGATCGATTGTATTCTATGACCCTTCCTAGAGTATCTCAGGATCTACCGCCATTCCCTCATATTAGGAGGGCTGACCGGGCAAGCAGGCCTTCAGCCATGCCAGGTCAACTTCACTATGAAGACCACTGGGTTCGGACCCAGCAGCATCCTCACCATGCAAAGAAAAATAAACATAAAACCGCCAGCTACAACTTCCCACCGTTTTTTTTTCCCCCTCGCAGATTTTTTACGTTTTCCTACAAGCCCCGGGGTCCTAGGGTCCAAGATGGGCAGTGGGTCCAGAGACTGCAGCCTAGGATGATTGGAGTTGTGGCAGAGTTGCCACCACTTGAGTTCAAGTCCCGGGTCTGGTAAAAAAAAAATCTGAATGAAGCACCCTAACTCAGAATTTGTGCCATATGTCTGCCAGAGCTGGGATTTGAACTTA
The DNA here is from genome assembly GCF_000151885.1 of Dipodomys ordii. Classification (NCBI taxonomy): domain Eukaryota; kingdom Metazoa; phylum Chordata; class Mammalia; order Rodentia; family Heteromyidae; genus Dipodomys; species Dipodomys ordii. Next base: position 65,484 of record NW_012267653.1, on the reverse strand, counting down.
GGTCTGGGTAAATCTGCTGCACTGTGGTGGAAGGGGAAGCTCACCATCCTTGAAACCACAAGGTCAGGCCTGGGCCCAGGGCCTGACCTGAAGCCCTATCTCTGGCCAAAATCATATGCCCTCCTATTTTACACATAGGATCTCTATTCAAATATATGTGTGGAATGCATCCTGCATTCAGTGTAGTTCTTCTTTCTATTGTGTGTCTCAGTCATGGATGCATTTTGTCTTTTATTGCATATGGTGAAAGATATAGCTGTGCTGACATGGATGGCAACTTATTCCCATGTCTGTACATTTGCCTATGCCTTCTCCATCCATGCTGAGAACCAGGACTTTCACAGGACAGGAAAATAGGTGCATCCAGGGGCTTCTCACATCGGGATGATACGCTTAGCAGTGTTGGGATTTGAACTCAGGGCCTAGCAGGCCCAATTGGTGAAAATGTCAAGGGAAGGACACTGGCCTGTGAGCAACTGAGGAGGTAGGCCGTTCCCAGGACCTGACATTGAGCCCCAGGGAGGGCCAGGATAGTTATCAATTCATAATTTCAACAGAGGATCTGTATTAACATACAAGTGTAGACAGCCTCTTTGGTTTGGTGCAATCCTTCTCCTTCATTTGTGTCTAATTCATAGAGGTATTGTGCATTTTCCTGAGTATGGTGACAGATACAACTGTGCTGAAATGAATGACAACCTTTTCCCATGCCTATAGAGTTGCCTATATAACATCCTCCATCCTCGCTGAGGCCCAGGACTTCCACCGGACAGAAAAAGAGGTGAACCGATTGGCTTCTCACATCAGGATGATTCTTTTGGCAGTGCTGGGATATGTACTCAGGGCCTAGCAGGCCCAATTGGTGAATGGTTTATCGGGAGCACCCCAGTCCGAGAGCCAGTAAGCATCTAGGCCATACCCAGGACCTGAGACCCAGCCTCAGGGAAGGCCAGGAGAGTCATCAATTCACAATTTCAACATAGGATCTATATTGACATCCATGTGTGGACAACATCTTGAGTTCAACGCACTCCTTTTTCTTCCTTTTTTCATAAATCATGGAGGTATTGTGTATTTTACTGAGCATAGGGACAGGTATATCTGTGCTGACATGGATGACGACCTGTTCCCATGGTTCTAGGGTTGCCTGTGCATTCATTCTCCATCCTAGGTGAGACCCAGGTATTCCACAGGCGTGCAGAGCAGGCAAAATGCCTGGCTTCTGACATCAGGGTGAATCTTTTGTCAGTGCTGGAATTTGAACTCAGGTCTGTCTAATCCCATTGCACTGTGGGTGAAGTGGAAGCTCACAATCCTTGAAGACTAGAATGTCAGGCCTAGTCCAGGCCTGATTTGAACAACACTCGACAAACTAACAAGCCCAACTCTTTTCACCATAGGATCTCTATTTACATACAGGTCTGGTATGCATCTTGCATTCAATGTAGTTATTCCTTTATTTTGCGCCTTTTCATGGATGTTTTGAGTATTTTATTGAGTCTGGGGACAGGTATAACTGTGATGACATTGCTGGCAACCTGTTCTCATGGTTATAAAGTTGTCTATATAACATACTCCATCCTAGCTGAGACCCAGGCCTTGCACAGCCCGGGAAAATAGGTGCCAAGTTTGGCTTCTCACATCAGGGTGAATATGTGGCAGTGCTGGGATCTTAACACGGGGCCTAGCAATCTCAACAGGTGTAGGGGAAGGGGGGAACCATAGTCATCCATTCATGAGCTGAAGGTAGTAAGCAAATAAGTCCATATTTGTATAGAGTAGGAGAGATAGCGCCCTGTGATGGCATGCAATCTACCTGGTGACTACCGATTCTTGGATCTTCCCTGATACCTCCATTTTACAACAGTGATGATTATGGTCATGCTTCATTAACTCTTCATTGAAACTAATCGATACCCCATGAGTCTTGCCTATAATTTCCTAGCAGCATCCTGCAGGAACTACTCATTCAAGGGTGAGATGGATTGCATTCCATGACCCTTCCTAGGTGAGGAAAAGAGTATCTCAGGCTCTCCCACAATTTCCTCATAGTAGTGGGGCAGCCGGTATTAGACCTGGGGCCTTCCTTTGCCCGGTCAGCCTGAGAATCGTCGGAGAGCCAACAGGTCTTCAATCATGCCAGGTCACCTTCACTCTGCAGGCAGCTGGGTTCAGACCCAACATGGTCACCCTGCAAAGGAAAAGAAAGGTAAAAGCACCAGGTGTAACTTCTCGCTGCTTTTTCCCCCTCCTGCTATTTCTTTTCCCCTCGGGCCTTTTTTTTCCTGCAAGCCCCAGGGTCCTAGGGTATGAGAATGGGCTGTGGGTCCAGAGGCTGCAGCCTAGGATGATCAGAGCTGAGGCAGAGTTGCCACGACTTGAGTTCAAGTCCCGGATCTGGGAAAAAGAAAATATGAATGAAGCACCCTTGCTCAGCATTGGAGCCATTTTACTGCCAGAGCTGGGATTTGAACTCAGGTCTGGGTATCTCTGTTGTACTGTGGGTACAGGGGAAACTCGCCATCCCTTAAAACACAAGATCAGGCCTGGTGCCTGGGCCAGGAAAAATCATATGTCCACCTATTTTACACATAGGATCTCTATTCAAATACATGTGTGGAATGCATCCTCCATTCACTGTAGTTTTTCTTTTTATTGTGTGTCTCAGTCATGGATGCATTTTGTCTTTTATTGCTTATGGTGACAGATATAACTGTGCTGAAATGTATGGAAATCTATTCCCATGTCTGTACACTTGCCTATGCCTTCTCCATCCATGCTGAGAACCAGGACTTTCACAGGACAGGAAAACAGGTGCATCCACGGGCTTCTCACATCAGGATGGTTCTTTTGGCAGTGTTGGGATTTGAACTCAGGGCCTAGCAGGCCCAATTGGAGAAAGGGTCAAGGTGAGGACACGGGCCTGTGAGCAACTAAAGAGTTAGGCCCTTCCCAGGACATCACATCAAGCCCTAGGGAGGTCAAGATTAGTCATCAATTCATTATTTCAACAGAGGATCTGTATTAACATAAATGTGTGGACAGCATCTTGTGTTCGGTGCAATCCTTCCCCTTCATTTGTGTGTAATTCATGGAGGTATTGTGCATTTTACGGAGTATGGTTACTGGTACAATTCTGCTGGCAAGGATGACAACCTGTTTCCATGGCTACAGTTTCCTACATAATATTCTCTATCCTCGCTGAGTCCCTGAACTTTCACAGGACAGGAAATGGGGTGGATTGTTTGGCTTCTCACATCAGGATGGTTCTTTTGGCAGTGCTGGGATATAACCTCATGGCCTAGCAGGCCCAATTAGTGAATGGGTCAAGGTGAGCACACCAGGCTGTGAGCCACTAAGGGGTTGGCCCTACCTAGAACCTGAGACCCAGCCCCAAGGAAGGCCAGGGTAGTCATAAATTCATAATTTCAACATAGGATCTACATTGACTTAAATGTGTGGACAGCATCTTGCTTTAGGTGCACTCCTTCTCCTTCATTTGTTTCTAATTCATGGAGGTATTGTGCATTTTACTGTGGATGGTGTCAGGTATAACTTTGCTGACATGGATGACAAACTGTTCCCAGGCTTTAGAGTTGCCTATATAGTATTCTCCATCCTCGCTGGTGCCCAGGACTTGCACTGGACAGGAAAAGAGGTGGAATGATTGGCTTCTCACATCAAGATCATTGTTTTGGCCTTGCTGGGATATGAACTCAGGGCCTAGCAGGCCAATTTGGTGAATGGGTAAAGGTGAGTATACCAGTCTGTGAGCCACTAAGGGGTTGGTTCTTCCCAGGACCTGAGACCTGGTCCCAGGGAGGGTCAGGGGAGTCATAAATTCATAATTTCTACCTAGGATCTATACTGAGGTCCATGTTTGGACAATATCTTGCATTCTTTGCACTTAATCTCCTTAGTATGTGTCTAATTCATGAAGGTATTGTGTATGTTACTGAGTATGGTGACAGGTATAACTGTGCTGACATGGATGACAACATGTTCCCATGGTTTTAGGGTTGCCTGTGCATTCATTCTCAATCCTAGCTGAGACACCGGATTTCACAAGAGAGGAAATCTGGAGTAAAGACTGATTCCTGACATCAGAATGAATCTTCTGTCAGTGCTGAGATTTGAACTCTGTTCTGGGTAAACCCGTTGTACTGTAGGTGATGGGGAAGCTCCACATCCTTGATGACAAGAAAGTCAGGCCAGTTCCAAGTCTCTATTGAAGCCTCAGTCCTGGAAAACATACTCCTTATATATTTTTTAAAGATAGGGTTTTACTTCCATAGATATTTTCAGTCAATATCATGTTTGGTGTCCTTATTCATTTTATTTCTTGTTTTATTCATTTATGTATGAATTATTTTATTGACTCTAATGACACCTATACTATTTATTACATTGTTTACATGCTATCACATAGCATCTGGATTTGTAGATGTGTTCTCCATCATGCCTGATACCTAGGACTGTCCCAGAAAAGGAAAACATGTTCACACTTGGCTTCTCACTCCAACATTAAATTTTTGGCAGTACTGGAATCTGAACTCAGGGCCAAACAGGCCCAATTCATGAATGGGTGAGTGTGAGCTTGGCAGCCTTTTGACAATGAAGCTGTCTAGTGTTTCCCACATACTGAGATCAAGCACCAGGTTTAGCCAAAACAGCAATAAATGGATAGGCAGATAGTGGTATACAAATAAATATGTATTGGTAAATTGTGCCAGATTCATCTATCTGTGACTGAATGACATCTACTACGTTTCTACCAACTCTTAGGTATTTATCATACTGTCATTGAAGGAATATTATTCTTTTCAGGATTAATAAACTATTAATTAAGATCAATAAGTACCCTATCAATATTGCATCTAATTTTTGACTCGACCAATGCACAAAGCACTCTTTCAATTGAGTCTCTTGTGATCTTCTACCATTGGTAGGTGTCATGACCAGGATTTGAACACGGGATCTATGTTGACAGGTTGGCTTATGGCTTCCCTGATAGCCCACCAGCCTTCAGCAATAGCAGGTCAGGTCCACTTTGCAACCGTGTCATTCAGACCCAGGATGGTCACCATGTAAATAAAAAACAGCAAAAACCCAGCCCTCTGCAGCTCGCCACTTTTTGTGCTGTCCCAATATTTTTCTTCCATTTAGCCCTCTGGGCCTAGGATCCCAGGGTCAGCTATGATTCTGGAGGCTCCATCCGCCTAGGATGATGGAAGCTGAGGCAGATTTGCCTCGACCTGAGTTCAAGCCCCGTGGTTGGCAAAAAAAGAATAAATTAAAACATTATTTAATTATTTAACTAAATTCAAAAAGAAATAAAGCTCCCTGGTTTGGAATTTCTTCCAGTTTTATTTCCTAGCCTGGGATTTGAACTCAGGGTCTTGGTAAATCTATAGCCTTTTGAGGGAAGGTGCAGAGTTGCCACTACTAGAGTTAAAACCCCATGCCAAGGCAAAAATAAAAAAATTAAGTCACTGAACTAGACAGGGGGAGAAGTTGTGGAGGTGTGAGGGAAGGGATGGTAGGGGGAAAACAAAGGAAAAGGCAACAAAGCTCCATAGGAAATGTACTCATTACCTTGCAATTGTAACTGTAACCCTCTGTACGACATTTTTACAACAAAAAATGGACAAAAAATAGAAACAAATTAATGTTCAGAGAAGCATTTTGGTGGTAAGGAAGGATTTCTAATACACTTACAAAATTCTACACTGCTTAGTTTTTTTCATATTCAGTATGGAACTGCATGAACATAACTACTTCCATTAAAAAAATCAAGCCATTATCTTGGAATTTGGGGCCAGTATTTCTACCATTGCTGAGATTTGATCTCACCATCCAGGTAACTCTTTTGCACCATGAAGGTGAACCTCACTGTCCTTGAGGAAAAGAAGTTCAGGCTAGAGTTCCTAGGGACTGAATGTAGACCGTGCAATGGAAAAAATATTTCTGTACATGTGTAATATATGATATAAACTTACCTATGTATGCTTATTACATATTATGATTTTTATTATTGACTCTGTATTTATTTTCTATTTCATTCATTTATTGATTATTGTATTTAGTGTTATTATACACATTGATTACATGTTGTATATCTCATAAAATTATACAAAATAATTTAGGACATTGACTCATTTTTCATTAATACATTCTTAAGTGTTGTAACATGATACATAATGAAACGGAGGCATTTGTCACAATCTTCACATGGTTAGAGTCTCTCCCAAGTATGAGCTTTGTCTTATTTATCTATGGACATCTTCCTGTAGGGATTTCTTGAAATGATCTATACTCAGAAGCCTTTTCTTGAGGATAGGCAAGTTGAGGGATAAAATTGTAAGAGTGGGGTTAGAAATGTGTCTTAGTGATAGCTTGCTCAGCATGCATGAATGCCAAGGTTTGAATCCTCAGTGCCAAAGAAAAAAAGCCAGAAAAAGCCAGAAGCTGTGGAGTGGTTCAAGTGGTAGAGCACTAGGCTTGAGGAAAAGAAGCTCGGAGACAGTACCCAGGCCCTAAGTTCAAGCCCCAGGACTGTCAAAACAATAGGCCAGAGGACAGTGGCTCACACCTGCAACCCTAGCTTCTCAGGAGGCTGAGATCTGAAGACCAAAGTTCAAAGACAGGCTAGGCAACAAAAACCTTTTAGACTCTTCAAGGATTCACCAAAAGACAGCATGTGGCACTGTGGCTCAAGTGGTAGAGTATTCGCCTAGAGCTGAAGGGCTCAGGGGCAGTGCCCAGGCTTGAGTTTGAGACCCACAACTGGAAAAAAAAAAGTGAGGGTTAATCAAAGTACTTTTCCTATATACTAATTAGGAGAACATTCTCTGGAAATGAAGCTGATGTACAGCAGAATTGTAGTTAGAGCTCAAGGTTCAAGGGTAGCAGATCCATATGAGAAGGAAAAATTTGGGGAACATAAGGGGAGACAAATTGGCAATTGGCTTCTGTACAAAAGCTTGCTAAACTTGCTATCTGTGTGAAAAATACCTTGCTTGTACTTACACCTCCTAACTGCCCAACCGCCACCAAAAGTTTCAAGAAAAACCGCCAGAGGAACTGATGGGGAGGTTCCGGGGAAAACCGGCAAATTTTCTTGACTTGTTTTTTGTTAAAAACTAGCAGGTGTGTGTAATATGAGTGTGCCTAACCCCTCCTATATCTAAAATGAGGTATAAAATGCTAAACAAAAAGTAGTTCGGGGCCCTCAGATTCTTTCAGCTCTGTGGGTCCCAGCTCGCTGGACTTCAATAAAGCCCTTTGCTGGTTGCATAAGACTGCCCCATGGTGTCCTCCATTGCGCGGCAAATTCCCGGCACTTACACTTGGAGGGTATCAACTACTCACTGAGACTGTGTCATCTTTCTGGGATTATGTGCTTCCACAGGGAGATCATGCCTAGTGGACAGTTTTTTTCACCTTACAAACCTGTCTTCTTCCTGGTGCAAGTTAGCATAGGTGCAGAACCACCCACAGAAGCCCCTGTTTCAAGTTAAGTAGTTCTCTTCCTGCTGTTGTCCTGTGAGAACCAAATTGCAGGTCACGGATTGTGTGGATGTATATACACATTCCCTCCAAGGCACGGATGGGGTGACAGATTGCCCTGGTCATGTTCTTTATCAGACCCGAGAGAAGGAAAACCAGGGTTTGGAAAGTGCCCTGTGACTGCTCTAAATGGCCTTGCGTTTTGTTGCTGGGGCTATGGCCTGGAACTGTGAATGTGGCTGCCCTCTACAACCTGTGTTTGTCCTGCTACAGCAAAGTGGTGTCCACTTGCCTGTTCTACACCATGGGGACTACCATCTTTCTGGTCCCTCCTGGTAGGCCCAGGTGCCTGTGTCATCACAAATACCCAAGTTTGTAGGTAAGTGGGAGTAATCCCTCATTGGTGAGAACCGATCCCTGGGTAGGGTATTGCAGGTATCAGGTTGTGACTGTACATACTCAAGTTTGAGAAAACACATTGGCCCCTTTGTGCTGTACTGTGGCCCTAAGGAAAATAAGTTCAGAGACACATTCTATCAGGCCCCCGTTTCAGAATATGGCCTGTGTTGCCCACCATTTCAGATTTGGAGCCTGGAATGCTGTTGCATTTCTCAACTTGTGCTTCAAGTGCTAGAGTGCAGTTATCCACAATGGACTATTTTTCTTCACCTTGGGAACTCCCTGCTTTCTCTTCCAAGTTGGCACAGATGTGGGTACCATCGTTTGTATGCTCTTCTTCCATGTAAGTAGATCCACACAGTAGCTGAACTATGGGAACCTAACTTTGGGACAGGGATTAATGCCTATCTAACTTGTGATTATTGGCCTGACTGAGGATTCTGGCACCCTCCCCCTCTGTAACTAGGTCTTTACCTTCCCCAGTGACTTAATTCGGAGGGCTTCTTTTAGTTAACAGGGGTGTGGCAGACCATGGGCCAGTGTCATCTAAAGTATCTTTTCAAGGTAAAATTTGCTCCCTTCTGTGGGTACTGAATTGTGGGAATAGTGATGTAGGCTTATGTACCAGGAGTGCAGATGAAGAATCTAGAGTGAACAAAATGTGTCAGGATGTGTCTATCTGCTTTTCCCACTATAGCCTGTAAACCTGGATTATGGGCCCAGAGCCTGGGATGCTTCCACCTTTCCTAGTTTTTGGTTTTGGTTTTATTTTTTTTTTGTGATGGGGCTTGAAATCTGGGCCTGGGAACTGTTCCTGAGCTCTCCAGCTCAAAGTGAGCATTCAAACACTTGGGACAAATTGCCACTTGGGGTTTTCTGGCTGTTAATTGGAGATAAGAGTCTCATCGGCATTCTTGCTTGAGCTGGCTTTGAATCATAATCCTCAGATCTCAGCCTCCTGAGGGCTTGGATTACAGGCATGAACCACTTCTCCACACACACACACAATTACCAGTATTTTAAATGAGAGCCCTGCTCTTTCTTGCCTTTCTTTCTCAGCTAGCCCAGTTATTTTATAGGTACACCAGCAGCACATATATAAAATGGTTTCCAATCAACCTCAGCCAATCTGTTACTCTGGTCCCATGAGATTCAATTCCCTTGTCTTCCAAAATGTGAACACTTTTAATTGTTCTGTTTTGAAACACGAAAATAAATTACATCAAGACTTACAACCTTCAGCTTTGGGATATACTACTTGGGTTAGCAGGCAGCCTACCCATCATTGGACCCATCCAGTCATGGGTCCTGAGAATGGGTACATCTATTGGGAAACAGATGTGGAGCACTAGAGGGCTGCTTGTGCATCTTGAAGACCAAAGGGCACAAGATGGTTAGAGGAAGCCCTGCAAACCTTGGTTCTCTATCAAGTGACAGAATGGGGTTGCAGAAAATTTCTTATAAGTATTGGCTTTGCTGTTAATTTTACTAAAAACAATAATCTCACTTTTATTCCTGATGACCACCCACAAATACATGCTTGTGTATTTTCCAGGCATAAATTAACCTCAACCCTCCACATCAGAACTGAGGGTAACTACTGAGGCACGTTGGACGGTCAGCAGCAGTTACCCCTATAGGATGATTGGCCTATGAAGTCCCTTGTAGTGACTAAGGTAAAAAGACCCCAGGGATCTTTTATTTTGACTTTTTTATTTGACTTTAAAACACTTCCAAAATTGTTTATGAACATAGGTTTCATCACTAGAATAAGTAGCTTCCAGAGTCAACTTCGTTGAAAGACAGTATTTAGATATATTTAACATAAGCAAGCTGGATATGGAGGGCTCCACCTGTAATCCTACCACTCCTAAGGCTGGAGATGAGCATGGTGTACATAATTACCTTGCCCCTCACCCATCTCAAATAAACCAAACCCAAAACACAAAATTACAATAAAAATAAAGGAATGAAAACCCAGAAAATCACGACTGTATAAGGTTTCTTACTCTAGAAAAAACTCAGAGATAACTTTTTGTCTAACACACTATTTGGTATAGGTTTACAATTGGTATGGAAACTCTTTGGACTTACAATCACTGTTTTCTTTAATTCTTCCCCAACACACAATTTACATTATTGTTATGTTAGAGGTGTGGTTTACCTTTACATATATCCAGAAATGAGTGCAATTCCTTTCACCTAGAGTCATCTCTTCCCTCATTCTCTCCCATCTAGTTCCAGAGATAAATTTCATTAATGTCCAGCAAGCCAGTGTGACCAACATTTTCCTTTGTCACCTTTCACTGTCTCACAAGTCCAAACTGATACAGAGATACTCAGTAATTTAAGTACTATTTAAGATGGTCTAGGAATCAAAGATTTGACGCTCAAATATTAGGTGAGAAAAAAGGTGTTACATACTCATACATATTATATATTATATATCATATATATATATAATGTGCTATATATATGTTATATGTATAATATATATATTATATGATATATATCATATATTATTGGTCCCCATTTATTGCTTTCTGTTGACTAACAGGTGGCCATCAAATTATCATTGCATAATCATAACTGAAATCAACAAGGAACAAATTTGGAATTTAGAATTCTGTGGTTCATTGTTCTTAGCAGCTTCTGTTTTCCACAACTTGGCCAACTCAGATAGCCTTCACAATATTTGTAAAGGAATTACACAAAAATAACTTGAAAATTATATCCAGCCATGGATAAGCAACCCATTATGATTCTCTGTATTCCTTAGCTGTTACTTCATAAAGACAATACAACTGAGTTGTATTTTGTGGCTTATTAAACCAATTATTAAAATTCTAAAACAATATAGAGGAAGCAGAGAGAGGAGAGAAAGAAGAGAGGAAGGAAAGGGAAGAGAGAGGGAATGAAATCACAGAGAATGGGGGAGATTATTTCACCAAAATCAATTAAGGAATAAGGAAAAAGAAAGATGTGTGAATGGAAATATACAAGTGTGAAGCAAAATAAACACTATTGAGTATATAAAACATGGAACTTTTGGAAGAGGAAAATATTAATGAGTCATGATTAAGAGGAATAGTTACAGGTAGGAAGATAATGTACTTTGAAATTAAAAAAAAGTCCATTAACTCAGCTGCACAGGATAACGTCTAGTGATCATGGCTTAAAGGTAACCTGGGAAGGAACATTAAGAGTATAACATTTCCAGTTAACCATTATAGAGCCAAAAGAGGAGCTGTGGCTCAAGTGTAAAGCACTAGCCTTGACGAAATGAATGAATGAATGAATGAATGAATGAATGAAGAAACAAACTAACTAACTAAGCGAGAGTAACCAGGCTTTAAGATCAAGACTCAGTACTAGGAACATAAAATAAATTTTTAAGAAAGCACAATTCAAAAACTAGTAGCAGTTAAAATATATTAGTGGAGATGATTGGATAAGTGCAGTGTAAGCATGAAAATCCAAAGATATTGGAACAAAATTAAAATGTAGGTGGCTAAAAATTGTGACTGTACTATCACATGAAAAATGAGTGAGACTCACTTATTCATCAAATTGATTCTAACAATATAAACTAATATCTGATGGAAAAAGAAATGTAGAATTTACTTGACCTCCTATATATTTAATCATACATGTAAGTTTCATCTTCAGGGTTTATTTCCCCTGGCGTGTGTTTTGTCCCGAAAACCATGCAGAAAATTTCTATCTGGCCTTAACAATATGATGTAGCACTTGGGAGCAAAAATGCAGCCCAACAGCCCTGCACTGGAAGCCAAGATGGAGAAAACCTCTGTAGCCACCATGACTTTTCCTTTGGCACTGTGGTAGACAGGCAGGAAAGTGAACCAGATACTACAGAACACCAGCATGCTGAAGGTCAGGAACTTGGCTTCATTGAATGTGTCAGGAAGGTTCCTGACCAGGAAAGCCCCAATGAAGCTGGCCAGGGCCAGAAAAAACAGGTATCCTAAGACACAGTAGAAAGCAGTGAGGGAGCCCTTGTTACACAGGATGATAATGTGGCCGTGTTCAGAGTGTACATCTGTGTCAATGAAGGGAGGTGAAGTCCCCAGTCAAAGTACACAGAAGGTCACCTGAATCAGAGTACAGATGGGAATGATGAAGTTAGGAGCCCCTGAGAGCAGTAACCACCTCATTCTTCTCCCTGGATAAGTGACCTTGAAGGCCAGAACCACAGTTGCAGTTTTGGCTAAGACAGCAGAAACAGCTACTGTGAAGACAACTCCAAATGTGGTTTGCTGTAGAATGCAGGTGGCTGTGTTTGGACGGCCAATAAAGAGCAAGGAACAGAGAAAACAGAAGATGAGGGAGATGAGCAGGATGTAGCTGAGAACTTGGTTATTAGCTTTAACAATGGGGGTGTTCTGATGTTTCACAAAGACTCCAAGAACAATTGCTGTGAGTGTACATAAACATAGAGCCATGCAGGCCAAGGCCATCCCCAAGGGCTCTTCATAAGCCAGGAAACTTACAGCTCTTTGGAGGCACTGGTTTCTCTCTGTGTTGGCATACTGATGATCTGGGCACTTCATACAATGCTCCACATCTGGTGAGGAATTCAAATAATCTTTTCAGTACTTAAAAGCAAATTAGAAAATACCTACATAGAGAAAATTATAACATGTCAATACTTGTTAGCATAAGAACAAAAATTCCCAAATATTACCAGATATGTTCAGTATCATATTATATCTTCATCATATTCTCATATACCTTCCGACTTTCTCTTCTTTTATCCAGTCCTGGGACTTGCTTTGATGGCCTGCGCACTGTCCCTGAGCTTTCTTTGCTCAAGGCTAGCACTCTGTCACTTGAGCCACAGTGCCCCTTCTGGCTCTTTCTATTTATGTGATACTGAGGAATTGAACCCAGAACTTCATGCGTGCTAGACAAACTCTCTACGCCTAATCTACATTCAAAATAGCTTTATCTTTACGTGTCTATAGCACATATTATCCCTTACCATTTATATTATCCCTAAATTTTTCCTAGACCTCTTCATGTTGCCATAGCTCTTCTCAGTCTTGTGTTCACCACTCACACACTTCATCATAAAGTGTGCATCACAGGGTTTGTACTTCCCTCCATGTCTCTAGACAATATAGATAAAAGCCCTATATCCCTTCCTTGAAGTTGTCATATTGTCTGTCCCACTTGCTTGTAATGCATGGGGCACCCTAAAATCAAATCACACTTTCAAACTCTAAAGTCATGCTGTGCACAACCCTTTTGATTGCCTCTTATACAGAAAACAATCACATCACTTGCTGTGCAGCAACAATATTTCTGGGCACTAGGAAATAAAGATGTGCAAGATCTCTTTTTTCTTTATTTTCTGAAGTCAATTTTGAAAAAAAAACGGAGAGCTTATCCTTTAAGTAGCTTTGCACTTAATATAATGGCCATTAAACTTACTTTAGTGATTACTTGAACAAACATTCATACGCGAGAGTAAAAAAATTAATTCTACACATAATTCACAGCCTGTGATCTTTGTCAGGAAGCAAGAACCTCTACAGTCACAATTAATTTATGAGTAAAATGGAAGACATTGGTGCTGCAATCCTAATACACAACTTTTGCATTGCATGGTTTTGGGGACACAACTAGAGAATATAAATTTCTCCCCAAGTCATGAACTTACCTGTCCCATTAGCTATCTCATTCTCTGAGCAAGGGGTACAATCATAGCAACAAGCAGCCTTTTCCTCTTGAGGGGTTTTCCGGAATCCTGGAACACAACTTTCACTGCAGACAGAGTGAGGAGGCTGAAGAAAATCAGATCTGTGTCAGTAACTGCTCAGACTTTTACCTGACATTCCAAAAATTCCATTTTATTTAAAGAATAGGATTATTAAATGTAGCATTTTATGCACATAAATCTGGTCAGTTAATTCAACGTTTGTATAGATTCCACATCATACCACAAACAACTTATGTTCTATCAGCTTGATCTCTATCTAGCCTATTGAACTCTTGAGAAGTGTGAGACCTTTTTTTTTTTTTTTTTTTGGTCCGGTTGTGGGGCCTGAACTCTGGGCCTGAGCACTGTCCCTCAGCTCTTCAGCTCAAGGCTAGTGCCCTACCACTTGAGCCACAGCACCACTTCCGGCTTTCTTCTTTTTGCTTATGTGGTGCTGAGGAATCGAACCCAGGGCCTTAGGCATGCAAGGCAAGCGCTCTACCACTGAGCCAACTTCCCAGCCCCAAGTGTGAGATCTTTAAAAGTTGATTAATGGTGAGAAAGTAAGTCCTATTGGCCAGAGCTATGGAATTTCCTTGAATTCATGTCATTATTTGTTATTTCCTGCTATTTGTGAATGATGAGGAGTAAAGAGAAACAATTTTCTTTGAAGCTTGAAAAGTGTGCTGTAAGATATTGCATAGGCCTTCTGTTTTAGGGTTATTTGAATACAAAGAATATCACATTTATAAAGTGGCCATGAGCTGAGAATCGCTTTTGCTCAGGCTCTTTCACTGATTCATCTCACCAAAGATACCTAAGCAGTAGGCAAGTAATCATTGAATGGAACTTCCACAAGTGGGAGCAAAATAAACCCTTAAAACATATAAAGTGATTGCTCTGATACTTTGTCACAATGTAGAAACTTGCTAAGAAAAATGCAATTTAATATTCCTTATAAACTTTTAGAAACACTCTGTTAACTTTTTTTGGAGATGATCCTGGGACTTGAACTCGTAGTATGGGCACTGACCTTGAGGTTTTTGTGCTGAAGATTAGCATTTTATTACTTGAGCCAAATCTCCATTTGAGATTTTTTATTGTTAATTGATATATGAGCATATAAGATTATGTTAAGCGAAATGAACCCAAAGATGGGGACACAAGTGGTTTTTTCTTTCTTGCTATTGTTTTTAATGTATTTATAATGTGCTATATGATTTTTGGTTTCTTTGTTATGTTCCTCCCCCATGGTATAACCACTGTTTTCACTGTATATAATTTTGGTGACCTGGGTCTTGTATGTACATTTTTCTAATTTGGGGAGTGGAAGGTAAAAAACAAAATGTTCAAATAGGTATACAATTTAACCCATCGTAACAATGAAATGTACAAGACACTATGTTGAAAATGAACTTTACAACTTGGTGGGTGATGGGGGATTTGGGAAGGTGGAGAAGGAATAGATAGTTGGGAAAAACAAAGTAGAAGGAAACAATGCTCGATAGGAAATGTATTCATTACCTTACTCATGTAACTGTAACCTCTCTGTATACTATTTTTATAATAAAAAGCAAAAAAGTCTCATAGAATATTCTACACAGTTGAGCTTTTAACAAAACTATAATCTTAGATCTGAGGTAGTCATCCACCTGGGTAGATATAATTAGAAGCAAGAGTACCCTCATCCAAGTACTGTTAATGTATTCTATTCTTTTATAGGCAACAATCAGTCAATCCAATTTCTTAAGTGGGAAATATTTTAAATGTCCACTACTTGGTTTTTAGTAAGCACATAGGGTATATATTTATGTGTGTGTGCATGCATGTGTCTGTCTGTCTGTTTGTATGTGTGTGTGTGTGTGTGTGCGTGTGTGCACGCGCACGTACACGCCAGAATTAAATCTTTCAATGTGAGTCTGGGTTGGGTATCTGAGCTTTGTGGCTTAATGTTAACATTTTAGTGCCTAATCCACAGCACCACTTCAGCTTTTATTGATGGTTAATTCGAGACTAGTCTCAAAGCATTTCCTGTTAACACTGTATTTTTAAACATGATATTCATATCTCAGCCAGCAAAATATCTAGTATTATAGGAGTAAGTTACTGGCACACAACCAGGTATAAATTTTAAGGGTGAAATTTTTTACTTATATATCCTTAAAATCATTACTGTTGAATCCAACCAACCTCTGTAGTTCCTATGGTCCACTCTACTAGATCTTCAGATAAAGTCAGTTGATGACCATGAAGAGTATATGGAGAAAATTTTCCTACTTTCATTTGAAGTTGAAGACCTTCGGGAAAATTCCAAATGTTCACAATATCATACTCTGCCCCCAATTTCTTTTTCTCATCTAACATCACTTGATCTCCAGCAGGATTGTGAAACTGGATGTTCTTCAGAAAAGGATGCAGCTACAAGAGAAATATATGGTGAAATATATCCCAGAGTTAAGAAGGAAAACCTGAACCAAGAAAGGCTCTTGATTGCCTTAAATTTTTGATTCAGAATTCAAGAATAGTAGAGGCACCTAGTGAGTTGCCTTGAAGAAAACCTATCAGAGAATAAAAATATTCTTTCAGAGTCCTGGTCACTCAGCAAGGAAATAGAAGGCCTCTCTTCAAGAGAAACCAATTTCATGTAAATAGTCATTAGTGAGAAAGTTTTCATTTGCTTACTATAGCTTTCTACATCCACTACTTTTGTGATCATCTATAGTATGGGCTTAGTTAAAATTTAATAGATAAAATAGAATAAAACTTGATCGCTTATGAAAAATATACATAATATGTGCAGGAGGTCATCATTTACACTTACTTAAGAAATGCAGATTTCAATGGTGATTTTGAAGTCTTCAAAATATTAGCTATAAACATGTTGGTTTATTTGTTACTAAACGAATTTTTACAAATGTCCTTTTTCATGGTTGCTTTTCTTGAAGAGTACATAAAAACATTTCTAGAGAATCTCACACACAATTGAAGAAGTATAGTATCTTGGGTTTTCAGACAATACAAAAATTATTTAATTTCATAGAGAAAGAGCCTTTCTAAAAAGTAACTTTCTTCCTAATGTGTGATGTACAACACAGAAGGCCTTACCTGTGCAGGGGAAGACACTATCCCAATTCTATGTCCCATTGTTTGTGTTTCTGTTTGATAAAGCAGCATATCATGGAGAGCCTTGGCCACAGCATACACAGCATTGTATACACTGTAACTGTCTCCAGACATACTCATATCAAATATATGCCTAGGCAGCCAATCCAAGGAGGCATCATGAGGACAGTTCTCCCACTGTACACAGTCAGACACAGAATCTGAGCAATTAAAAGAGAGAAACCATAACCTAGCAAGAAAAAAGTCTTCTGGGTATTTGCACGGGTTAACTGATTTGAGAAAATCTGTAAATCCAGAAACATCTGGGTGATGGTGTGAGAAAACGAGAGGTACAAGGAATGAACCTAGAATGAAATATCTCTTTCTCATGGTTACATCCCACTCTGAGTTCATAATAAAAACTTTGCCTTGTATTAAAAATTGTTCAACACATATAAAAAAATGTCGTAGGAACTCATTATCAGCATACACAATGAAGATATTTGCTGAAGATTTATTTATCTGGTTATAATGCGCCATAATTTTGAAAATATTCGACATGGAATAATTTGGTAATGATATCTCAAAGGCTAGGCAAACTCTGTTCTTGGCCATCTCTTCTTTGAATGCAGGAAGAATCCACAAACCATTCTCATCTTGTAAGGTTACCAGTCCCACCCAATTCCAGCTGAAGTGAAGTAATAATAAGACCATGCCATTGGCTATTGAAGTGTCCTTTGGAGCCATTTGATAGAGACCAGGAAACATGTTATTGTCACTCAGAGCATGATCAAAAGGCCCAGAGGTCAGCTAAATGGAATGAGAACAGGATGATGCATAAATGAGAAGATTTCCATCCATCCTAATTCCAGTCATGATATATATATATCATATAACTATGTGCAATAGTTGGAAGGTAGATTTTTCATTTAATTTTGGAAGAAATAAATTGATAAATTTTAAATTATTTGACAATGTATTAATTTGTGTTTATAAAATCTCTTAATCATTGTCACTGTTTCCATCAACTCCTGTTATCGGTATCTACCCCACATATTCACTGACTTTCCTAGTTCCATTTTCACATATATGTACATTGAATTTTATATTATTTCCTACTACCCATTTCTCCTTTCTCCTCTTCCATATTCCCTGAACACCTAAAAAGCCACCCTTATTGAAGATATGCTTCAGTTGCCTGGTATTTTTATGTACAGTCTCTTTCTCTGAGCGGTTACATCATTCAATTCTACCCTGATATGTACCATAATTTAGTTAGATTGATCATATAAATATATGCATATATATACATATCTGAGTGTGGTCCCGATATTTTTAATATTTCATTTTCCTTATTTAGACAAAATATTACATATGAGAGATCATATACTCCTTTCTCTTTCTAAGACTGACATATTGCATTCAATGTGTCTTACACATGAGCCTGCATATGTGTGTGTGTGTGTGTGTGTGTGTGTGTGTGTTAGTAAAGGGCCAGTAACTCAGGGCCTTATGTAGTTCTTGGCTTTCCCCCCACCCAAAGTAGCACTCTACCACTTGAACCACACATTACCGCATGATTTTTCTAATTAATTAAAATTATTTCTGAGTCACTAGGATTAGAGATGTGGTCCATCAGCATCATGCTCAACATATCTTGACATTTTAAAGTCATTTTCCACTTCCTAATTTCTTAAAGAATCGACATCAATTATAAGGCTTAAAATTCCAAAATAATACTTTTTGTCTATAATGTTTTCATCCCCTTTTTGAAACCAACAGGACTAGAAATATCACATTATCTTTGAATACATACTCTCTTTTTTTACTCTACATTTTAAAATATGATTTTTATTGTAAAAATACTGTACATAGGGGGTACAGTTACATGAGCAAGGTAATGAGTACATTTCCAATTGAGCATTGTTACCTCCTCCTCTGTTTTCCCCCTACCATCCTTTCCTTCTCCACCTCCCACACTCCTCCTGTCCACCTTCCTCTCTGCCAAAGTTGTAAAGTTCATTTTCACCAAAGTGTCTTATACATCTCATTGTTACAATGGGTCAACATGTATCCTTATTTAAGCATTTTGTTATTTCCCTTCCCCTCCATAAATCAAATCTCTTCCTTTTGTCCTCTTCTAACACCTGAGATGGCACTAAATTAGGCATTCTTAAGATCTCCCACCCCTCACACTCTCACCTGTGGAAAATTATAGAGGTCCAGCAGTGTCCCAATCTGTGAAGATAATGCTCCTGAAGGTCCTGTAAGTACTGCTATAGACGGGTTGTCTCTCATACAATTATAGTTTGGAAAGTCATATTTCCCAAAAAGGCAAATGAAGGGATTTTTAAATGATGTCCTTGATCCATATTGAACATCATAGATACTAAATCCCAGAGTTAAGTTATGTAAAAGATCTATAGCAAAAGCCAAGGCCAAAACACACTGGTAGTTCTTGAAGGTAAACCTGCATAATGAGCATAGAAATTCAGCAGGAGTATTTCAAAATTATGGCTTTTATGGAAGGAATGCTTGTGTTTCTGCTAATAAGTATGGTAAAATATTAAGCCCAATTAGGATGGAATATGAATACAATGTCTTGTGCTTGAATATAGGGGTATGCAAATATATGAAAGGAATTTGTCATGAATTACATTCAGAAACTTAGTTAAGCCAAAAGCTTGCTTTATCTCCACTACCATATACATACAACATGCAAAATTTTTACATTAGGCATGGAGTAAGTTGTGATGAGACACAAAATATTCCGTTGCCTTCACCTTGGGTAAATATGCTGAAACAGGCGGAGACCTGCGTGAAAAGCCTTCTGGGTCAGTTGCCCAGCTGCTGTTAAGTGGTTATATTGCAGGTTGAGCTAACTAACAATTCTTCAACTTAATAGCATCTTTCAGAAGGAAAGCATTATTTAATCAAGATTGCATAGCAAGCTTTGCTCACATACCCAACAAAATCAACAGCTCTTCCTGCAATATCAACCACAACAATGTACGTTATGAGGAAAGAATTGTGAGAAATCTTTACATTGAAATCCACCATCCAAATCCACCATGAGGAATACTTAATATATTTGCTAGTGTATTTATCTTGAGATATAGAAAAGGAAAAAACATAAAGTTGTAAAGAGGATAAAAATGCTTTCCTTTCTCTTTTGTGATATGTATGTGCAATGTTAAATCTGTTGTGAGAACATAAAAAATTAATATAACGAAATCAATGTACATTGTTCAAAGGACACAATGGAGACAACATGAAAGTACAAATGATTCAAAATGAAGAGAAATAATCCATGTATATACAAGAAAAATGGCAAATAAAGCAAGTTTAATTCTTAGAGAAAATGTCCAGTCTATGGGTCAAACAATGAAGGACCTAGAATATAGTTCTAAAATGCTTTAAGAACAGGTTTATTAAAATATGAAAAGAAAGAAAATGTACACAGGACAATTCCTGAGCATTATGAGACTAGAATTATTAGAAGAATTCTTGGCATCTATAAAGATAAAGGTAAATCTATATTGCCGATGAAAAGGAAACTAATAGTACAGATGAAATGAAAGTGTCTTCTCCTGGCAAAAAGATATAAGACACTGGGGAAAAAAAAGTAAAGGAGCATGCAAGAAATCGTGGGGGTCGGGTGGGAGGGGACAGGGCTGGAAGCGGGGGATGGGAAGGAATGGTAAGGGGAAACAAAGGAGGAGGCAACAATGCTTGGTAAGAAGTGCATTCATTACATTGCCCATGTAATTGTAACCCCTCTGTACAGTATATTCACAATAAAAAAGCAACTAAAAAAAAGAAATTTAAGAATCAACCAAAAGCCCTACTTTATGATTACATATTCATGAAGGAGGAGAGCAAGCAATAAAAAAGATAGAAAATATATCTAATGGAATTTTATTAGAAAAATTTCTGAGCATGGAAAAATAAAGACACATTCAGTAACAAAGAGTAGTAGAAGCCCAAACAGTCCAGACCAGAAAAGAGCATGCGATTGCCCATGGAAAGGGTACTGGAAGATATTAGAGAGGAATAATTGATTATTTATGAAGGAAAAGCTGTCAGAATAAATACAAATTTCTCATATGAGATAGTGAAAGGAAGAATGCCTGAAATGATGTATGCCACAGTTTATAGGCAAACATCTACCAACAAAAAACAGTGTACCCAGCAAAATACTCCTTCATAACTAATGAACAAATATAAAATTTCATAACAAGAATAACTGAAATAATTTTCCTCACCAATCAGGCAATAGAAAAATAGCTAAGGAGATACATATAGATGATCAATCAGAATGCCATAGGGGTGGAAAGAATATTCCTTATTAGAGAGCCAGGTAAACATTATAGGAAAAGATGAGGCACAGCCACCAAGCAGGTGGATAACATGTCAGGAGTTACCTAACACTTCTCAATTCTCAGCATTAATGGCCTTAAATCTCTAAATAATTGGAACAGATTAGGGAGTTGGATCAAATAACAAGACCCATATATATGCTGTCCACAAGAGACTCATCAAAAATGAACATTTTCTAATTGAATGCCTGGAATAATATATTTCAAGCAAATGCTCCCATAAATAGGGTGGAGTAGCAATCCTAATATCAGATGAAATAGATTTCAAATTAAAATTAATGGTAATAAACAAAGGAGGGTACTGCAGAAAAATAAATACAACGCTCTCTCAAGAGCATAAAACAATTCTAAATATCCATTTATCAAATACTGGACACCCAACTTCATTAAACAAATACTTATTAATCTAAAACTTATTTTAAAAAATAGATGCAAACACATTAATTGCTGGTGACATCAACATTTCTCTGTTGTAGCTGGATAGATCATCCAGGCAAAAATTCTGCATAGGACCATCATACCTAAACAACTGCATTGATAAAATAGAATTACCATATAGCTAGCAAATAATTAACCCAGGAGCATCTGAATATACATTCTTTTCGGCCACTCAAATAACATTCTCCAAACTAGATCATCCTGTAACTCAAAAGGCACATCTGTGCAAATTCAAAAAAAGTCATGATTCCCTATATCCTGACAGATCATAATGGAAGAAAATTATAATTCAATAGGCAAAGCTATTACAGAAAATCCTTTAAAACTGGTGACTGAACAACATATTGCAGAATGACCAGAAGGTTATTGATAAGATTAGAAGGTTGATTCTAGTTTTTATGAAGCAACAGATATGAATACTAAAAAAAAAATCAGCTATTTTGGGACACAATGAAGGCAGTAGTCAGAAGAAAATCTATACATCTAAATGCCTACAGAAACAAATTGGAGAAATCACAAATTAAAAATTTAATGATAAGCATTAAGTTTCTTGTACAAAAGGAACATGACCTATTCAAAACCACTAAATGGAAACAATAAAATTAAAACCAGGGGCTGGGAAGGTAGCTCAGTGGTACAGTGCTTGCCTTGCATGCATGAGACCCTGGTTTTGATTCCTCAGCACCACATAAGTAGAAAAACCTGGTAGTGGCCATGTGGGTCAAGTGGTGGAGTGCTGGCCTTGAGCTAAAGAGCTGAGCATCAGTGCCCAGGCCCAGAGTTCAGGCCCTACGGCCGACAAATAAATTAAAACAAGAAGTAAACAAAATAGAGAAGAAAATACCATAGAACATATAAAAAATGAACAGATTGGTTCTTTGAATAAATTAAAAATTGAGAGACCCTTAGCAAATCTGAACACAAAAGGAAAAGAACACACAAAATTATAGACAGCATTACATTCAATGGTGAAAAATTAAACCAATATCCTCTAAAGTCAGGAAGAAGAAACAGATGCTCATTTTCTATTCTTTTTCTATATTGCAGTGGAATTTCTAGCAAGAGAAATAAAGCAAGAGAAAAAAATGAAGTGGATCCAAATAGGAAATGAGAGGTATAACAATACCTATTTGTAATTTTTTTCAGGGTACCATGGCATCTATTAGACAGCCAAACCTTCATGGCTGAGGTGTCACTTAACAGTTGGTACTAGCAACTTCTTCCCCAAGAAACCCCTCCTCTGCCACAGACCCTTAGTGTTTCCCATAATCTCTCCTGCAATACTTTCAGGATGTCTGGTGTTACATTGAGGTCTTTACAGATGGCATAACCCAGTATTGGAAGATACCTATGGCTTCCTTCCCCCAAACTAATCTAAAACTTTCGAAAATACAGAATCAAAATTAACCCATTAAAATCAGTAGATTTCTGGTGTGCCAACAACGAGAAGTTTGTGACTAAATTCAGGTAAAACACTTTTTTGTAATAGACTCAAAAAATTGAAAAGACCCAAGAATTATCTTAACCAAAGATGTGAACAAAACCTGAAGAAAACTTTAACTGTCTGAAAAAATTAAAGCATTTGTAAGCAAATAGAAAACCTTTTTTGCCCCCGTCGGTTGTGGGGCTTGAACTCTGGGTTTGGGCACTGTCCCTGCGCTCTTTAGCTCAAGGCAAGCACTCTACCGCTTGAGCCACAGCACCACTTCCAGTTTTCTAGTGGTTTATTGGAGATAAAAGTCTCACAGAGTTTCTGCCCAGGCTGGCTTTGATTCGTGATCCTCATATCTCAGCCTCCTGAGTATCTAGGATTAAAGGTGTGAGTCATTGACACCAAGCTTAATGGAATAACTTTGATGCTCCTGAATGGGAAGGATTATCATCGTGAACATGGCAGCACTGCCCAGTTATTCTACACATTCAATGCAATACCCATTGAAATCCCAACAACATTCTTGAGTGATATAGAAGAAATATGAAAATTTTTACGGACAGAAAATCATGACAAAGAGCAAAAATGGTCTTTCACATCAAAAACAGTACTAGGGGAATAACAATATCTATCTTCAAACTCTGAAACAAAGCCTTAGTAAGAAAAGATATTTGGTAGTGACCCATGAAAAGTCCTGAGAACCAATGGAATAGAAGACCCAGAAATAAACCTGCATATCTATAGCCATCTACTATCTCATAAGGAAACAAAAAACAAAAAATGGAAGAAAGAAGCCTCTTCAATGAATGGTGCTGGCAGAATTTTGTATACATGAGCAGAAACCTACTAGCATCATTTCCAGATGGATCAGTGATCCCAATGTAAGGCCAGATTCACTAAACGTATTACAGGAAGAGATTGTGAAACATAAAGGTTACATGATGGATATCACAGATCGAAACATCTTAGTCAAGTTCCAGAATCACAACAAATCAAGGTCAAATCTAGGTAAATTGCATTCACCTCCAAAAATATTTCTGCATGGCAAAGAACATACTTATCAAGATAAATACTTGAGAAAATGGGAGAAAGACTTTCTAACATGTATGATTTGATGTATGATGTTAGAAAACGTCATACATAAAATCTACTCAAAGGTCAACATTTAAAAAAAATACCCTCAATAAACAAATCCTCAAAGAAACAACACCTCTATTCATAAATGGTCTAAAGACATAAAGAGAGATTTCTCTAGTGAACAAATAAGAATTGCCAGTCAATATAGGAAGAGATATTCAAAGTCTCTGGGAATAAAAGGAATGCAAATCAAAAACATACAGAGAGCCCACCACAACCCTATGAGAATGTCCATTAGCAAGAAAACTAACAATTGCAGATGCTGGCAGGGATGTGTCAAAAAGGGAGCACTACCACACTCCTGGTGGGAATGTAAACTTGTTCAATCACTCTTGAAAGCAGTATGAATGTTGCTCAAAAGAGTAAACATAGAGCTTTTCTATGACCCAGGAACTGCGCTCCTAGACATTCAGCCAGTAGAACAAAAACGAAGTTACAGGAAAGCTATCAACCCAATCATGTTTATTAAACATTGTTTACAATAGCTATGATATGGATTCAAACTACATGCCTGTCAGTGGTGGAATGGATCAAGAGAATGTGCGAGTGTGGTGTATATATACCAAATATCATTATATTTTTTCATGTGAAAGAATGTATGGCTAACTAGATAAAGAAATGGAAATACTTGAAAAGATAATATTAAGTGAAGTAAGCCAGACCCAAATTATAGTTTAAATGGTTTACCTCATTGTTATAAATAAAATAAGTTTATTTTATATATATACACACACACACACTATATACATATATATGTACATATATACATACACACATATGTGTATATATGTATATATGTACATGTACACATATATATGTATATAAATGTATATATGTATATATATATGTGTGTGTGTGTATATATATATATATATATATATATATATATATATATATGCACACTGGATGATAAAAGACAAAAACTTACACTTGGACAGACAAATTTTCCAGGATTTTAAACACTCACATGGTGAGACCAAATGTGGATAATCTCAGGAATGATCACATATGCTCAATAGCTATATTTATGTGATCTTAAAAATGTTTATTAAAATGCACTTCATAGAATTGGAAACGAGATTTTTGTCATTTTGCTTTTTGTTTTGTTTCTTTGTTTTCTCCTTTGTCACTCTTTTTATTTCGTTATTGTGTGTAAGATTATCTATTTTACTGAGTGTAAGGGGGAACACAGACATGGTAGTTGAAGGGGGAAATATTGCAGCAGTTAAACAGAAACTGGGTTGAAACAAATGTACAACTTCTTCTGGAGGGGATGTTAGGGAACTGAGAGAAAATGAGGAAAGAGGTGGCACTATTCAAAAAGAAATGTACTCATTACCTGACTTAGGTAACTGTAGTCCCTCTGTATATCACCTTTACTATAACAATTAAACATTGAAAAAAAAGAAGTAGAATAAGGCAGTCCATGCAAATGAAATAAAAAACAGCAGTATCTATAACACAATACATAAGATAGACTTTAATGAAAGAATCAAAAATTGACAAAAATTTTATATCACAATAAAGAGATCAAATTAGCAATATGAAATCATCCTAACTGTTTATTTCACACTACCAGAGCACTAAGCTATAAAATCAGACTGAGTTAGTCCTCAATACAACAAGAGCTGAAGATTTCATGGAGACATCTTCCAGGCAAAATTAGGGAGGCATGAGAATTAAATTTCACCCTTGGTAAAATGAGCACCATATACACCAAAAGAATATTTCAGCCAACCTCTATTGAATAATATATGGCTCATCAACATACTGATCATTCTCCAGAAGAGATGATATGCCAGGATTAAATACTGCCAAGTTTTAATTTTTTGAAAATATATTTAACACACGTGCAGGTCATACTATAGTAATGTGAGAATTTAACAAGCAAAATATGCCCAAACATAAACCCATAGGATTTTATTTTCCAACAATTATAAAATACTTAAATAATAATTAAAGTATTAAATGAAATTAATTAAAGATTAATGTGTGATAAAGTGAACTTTATGTTTTTTGGTCATGGGGGCTGAACTCTGGCCTGGACGCTGTCCCTCAGCTCTTCAGCTCAAGGCTAGTGCCCTACCACTTGAGCCACAGAACCACTTCCAGCTTTTTTTCTGCTTATGTGCTGTAGAGGAATTGAACCCAGGGCCTCATGCTTCGAGGCAAGCGCTCTACCACTGAACCAACTTCCCAGCCCAAGTGAACTTTTTTTTAAGACAAAATATAAGAAATAAAATGATCCTTAGAACAAATGAAAATAACAAGAGCTTACAATAAATCTATGGATATAAAAAATGGACAAAAGAAAAGAATATAACAACTCTGCTTAAATCAAGAGAGAATATTGTGGAAGAACAATTTATCCCGCAACTCAAGGAACTAGATATCCAACCCCCAAATTAGTACAAGGCATAAAATCAAACAGAAAAATAGAGAATAAAAATAGTAGCAATAAGCAATGAATCCAAATCAGCTTGTACAAAAACAAAAGGTTGATAAGACTGAAGTAAAAGTCATGAACAATCATAGCAGAAATAACCACAATCACCCATATAGACACATATCTCCCAGGATTCTGGATGAGCTGAATTAGTATGGTAAAAAAAAAAAGTCATGTTACAGAAAACCATCTACAGTTTTAGTACAGCCTCCATCCCATTTCCTATCAATTCCATTGCAGAAAGAGAAGAGTCAAGACTAAATTTTATGTAAAAGGAAATTGTCAATTATCTAGACTTATCTTAAGGCACAAGAACAATACTGTAGTATCACTACAACTATCTTTATTTTATACTAAGGAGACAAGTAGCAGAAAAATAACTGTGTTGAAAACAGACAATATACCAATGAAATATAAGGCCCAGAAATAGTTGTAATCAAATACAGTTACCTGATTCTTTGAGAAGTTCACAAAAAATGTCTGGCCTGGGAATGGGACTCTAAGAAAGGCATGGCACTGTAAAACTGGGTGTCCATTTGTCCAACAGTGAAATTTGACCCTATACTTCAATCTGTACTTTTTTTCAACTCACAAGTTGATCGCTTATTAATAAGGAATTAGAAGTTTACAAGTAATAGAGAAATTGAGAGACAATATAACTTTAATAGAAGTAAAACTGCTCATAAAATAATAGCAAGAATAAGCTCTAAATTTCACTGAGTGGAAGAAAGCTTTTCATTCCCAAATCCCCATATTCCACACTACAAAACAAAGTAGGTGTGGTTGCATCAAATTAAAATTTTCAGCACAATGGATGAAACAGTGGGATATCCAAATGAATGGTTGAAATTACTGGTACCTATTCATTTCACAGAGGATTAATAGCATAGTATAAAACAACTCTAAATTTTAAATACCAGTAGGAAAAATGCAGTTAAGGAACAAGCAGATGAGCAGACACATTAAAATTTAAAAATTACAAAGAGAAATCCAATACTGAAAAAAATGTTAAACTATTTGAGCAATCAGAACAGTAAAAGTAAAAGATAAAATGAGTTACCCATCAAGCCTGACAAAAATTGCAGTTTCAATTGAGCTAAAATATATGTGCACAATGAGGGAATGTAAAATATTAAACTGAACATTTAGGTCCAGAGAAGTTTAAGTTGAATTGGAAGATGGCAGTGTGGGCAGAAGGAATGTGCATTTTTAAATCATAGTATCAAGATATAGTAACTCAGTAATGAGGTGTGAGCTGGAGATACATGTTAGAAATATATAGGGTTTAAATGTTGCTCCTCTGTGGCAGAAGTTAAGAAGGAGCTATGTCATATATGCTAATTTGTTAATTAATTAAATATCTACAAGATACAGTAGAAAAAATTCTGTGAGGCAAGCACCTGCATATTAGTGCCTAAGTGTTCAATTGTGATAGAATGAGTTCATATTTTCAGTGCTTATTACTGTCTCTGTTACATTTTCATAATGCTCTGGGAACTAGAGGCTTTCTCATTTTGGTGATGACTTTTCAAATGTAGTCATGTGGATAATTTAAATTTCTATTTTTCCTTCATGCACATTTGTACCTGGATCTACCGTTGTACAAAACAAACAAGTTATTTCTTCACAGGGGTAGTCTGGAACACAGAAATAGTTTCTGAAAATCATTCCTGAATTTCTTTAGTAGAAATACCAAAAGAAGGAAGTAATTTTTTTATTTCAAATGTACTATGTATATGGAAATATCACAATGGAACCCATCATAATATGGTTTGTACACATTCATAAACATAGTATTTTTTCTAAAAATTCCCCAAAATTGCATTGTTGGTAATGATGTAGAGAAATCAAAGGTTGAAGATAGCTCCGAATTAATATTGCCTGTGCTGGTTGCTCAATCCTGAAATTCTAGCCAATCAGGGGTTTGAGACCCATGGATCCTGAGTGAAAGACAACTTGAGCAGAAAAATCCATGGCACATTTATCGCCCCTTAAGACAGAAGTGGTGAGCTCAGAGTTCTAGAGTTCTAGAGAAAGCCAATCAAGGGTGCAAAGCAAGCCAAATACCAGTGCCTCATTCCTGAATTCCTAGCTACATCAGAAAGCTGAAAATGAACAGAAGAATGAGAAATATGTACATCAGAGAAGGCATAAAATTGGTTAAAAATAGAGTGAGTGACCATAATCTAATTTTGTGATATGCAGGGTGGAACTACAATATGAACCAGTGAGAAACATCATGGTAACATCAGATATCACAGCCTGATATCTAATGGAAGTGGTCAATATATCTACAATAAATACTTCATGAATAAATATTACTATCTATTGTCAATATCATGCATAATACTTTACTAAACCAGACTGTAATTCTCTTTATGGCTGTAGATAGCTATGAAACTATATTAGCAAAGTAATAAAAGTAGCCAAACATGTTTTGGGAAATGAAGAGAAGGAAAATCAGCTAAGCATGGGTAAATAATGAGGTAAATATTGGTGCTCATGCCTGCAGTCTTAGGCACTTAGAAGCCTGAGATTTCGGGATCATGTTTTGAAGCCATCTTGGACATGGATGTCTGTGAGCCTCTTATCTCTAATTAATAACCAGAAAGTTCCAGAAGTGTAGCTAGCTTGAACAAAGAAGCTCAGTGACAGTGCCCAGGCCATTAGTGCCTAGGACAAGTACAGAATAAAAAAACGATAACCAAACATACTAGTGGCATAGAAAATAAGGACAGATATATTCTATAGTAAGGAAGAGAGTAATTCCTATTGCTGCCATCTCTGCTCCCATGGGTGAGCAGTTATTTCAGACTTTATTTCTCATACCAGGATTTGGAAAGGAGTACTCATGATAGAGGCAATAAGCATTTCCTCTTGGAGTAGGTATCAAATAGACTGCTAGAGTTCCTTTGAGTGTTGTAGAATCATTTTTCTTTCTTTTTTCCTTTTCTTTCTTAGCCATTTATTAGTGATAACTTCGGATAGAGACAAATAGCCAATGGTATGGATGTGCACAAGTAAAGAAGGTCTCATCTTGTATAGATAAAGTTCTCCCATGAGGGATGTTTCATAGTGTTTTCTAACACCTCGATATAACATGAAATAATGAAACTGTGCTTAGTTTGAAAGTCACTGTTTGCCTAAAGTGAAAGATAGCAAGAGAGAGAAAGAGAGTGTGGGTATGTCTCTAAGGGACTGAAATCAGAGACTGGACACAGTCCTTGAGCTTTTTTGTTCAATACTACCACTCTGTCACTTGAGTCACATCACCGATTCCAGGTTTGGCTGATTAAATGGCGATAAATCTGTCATATTTTTCCATGCCTGAGCTGACTTCAAACATTGATCCTCAGCTTTCAGCCTCCTGAATTGATAGTATTACCATGAGCCAGCAGTCCACAATAAGAATGTGTTTCAGAGACCTCAAGATTAAAGTGATACCTAAACAAAACGTCTGAGACAATTTGCCTATGGGAAAGAAAATGTGTCTTTAGTCTTTTAGCACAGAACTCATGAAACTGACTCAATTTGTTTGTAATAATATCACTTCATCATCTTCAGTGAGATCTGGCATGGAATAAATACAGGAGTAAAGTGAAATGCTGTTTCCCCAGGAAAGAGGAGTTACATGGAAGAAACCGGATACATTTTCTACCACCATGTAGAAATTTACTCAACAGTAGATAGAAGAGGACATAATGAAACTGAGCAGTTTCTGGTGCAGTAAGGATGGATTTTCAGGGTAGAAAAGAGACAGTTCACTCATCAGTACACCTGGAGTTCCCTCAGCAGTTGCCTATCCTGACAACAAAACCGTAAATAAAAATTAACTGATGAGTTACTTACGGCTTATTCTCTTCTTGTCCAGAAACATCACTGCTACTGAGATCTGTTCCTAAAGTGTAGAGGGGGAAAAACCCAGCAATCATCACATCTCCATTCATGTGTGCTCGCTTCTTCATTGTAGAAAAGCAGTTAGTGCTAGGCAGGGACCTGACAAGGAGCGGAAGCTGAAGGAGAAAGAATATGAAAGTCAAAAGAGACATTCCTGAAGTATCTGCCAAGCTGAAATCCTGACTGGCAGTGAGGCCAACAGTTTCAGGTATATATAGATTCATGTATTTTCGTATATATGTATATGTGTCTTTTTATTGACAGAGATGAGTACTGTAGCCCCCAGTTCTTGGAAAGCTCTTGCAAGTCCTCAGGCAGAAAGGGTAAAACTCCTCCATGGGGCTCTGCATCTGAGACCCTGCATTGAGAAGGAAAACATAAGTTGGAAAACATGTTTACAGATTCCCCTTGTTGAACCCATTTGCTATGATTTCCTTTAAGACCACAAATAGTGAGTCTGTAGGGATAAAGTTAACTTTGATATATTTGGTCCAACATCTGTGACAAGAAACTATTTGCTGAAAGCCATTTAGGATGATGCAACTGGATTGCATCAGAGGATGCCTAATCAGGTGCATGGTGAAATGGCCAGAAAAAAATGTATGCCACTGAGATATCAAGAAAAGCTATTAGGACATCACACACAGTGGGTCAGCTCACAAACTCAAGATCCAGAAGAGCCACAGAACAGTGCTTCTTGATCCAGGCAGGTTTCCATGAGAATTCCATGTGCACAGTCCTCCCCAAATGTACCTACTCACTATTCCCGGGGAAGGAGTGCTGCTGCTGAAACCAACAGCCTCATATTGAAGGCTCTGCAAAAAATTTGCTTCTCATGTATTTTGACAAATTCACAGATCAGTTCATCAAAAATAGCCTCAATTAAATAGCCTCATTAAGTCAACTTCAATGCCAAAATTGAGGTTTATATTTGCATTCTGATATTTCCCCTTCACATAGATAATTTTTACTAAACACAATCAAGATTTTTTTTTGATGGTTGTGGGGCTTGAACTCTGGGCTTGGGCACTGTTCAGCTCAAGGCGAGTGCTCTACAGCTTGAGCCACAGAGCCACTTCCAGTTTTCTAGTGGTTTATTGGAGATAAGCTTCTCATGGTCTTTCCTGCCTGGGCTGGCTTTGAACCGCCATCCTCAAATCTCAGCCTACTGAGCAGCTAAGATTACAGGCGTGAGCCACTGGCACAAGGCTAAGATATTATTTTTAATGATGTACTTGTCTGAGAAAACGTGGTAATACAGGAAATTCTTGCTATGTCAAGTATAAGTCAATATGAAACCATCTGTCTGTTTTCTACTTGTCATAATGTTAGACCCAAATTCCATGCAGAGACCTCAATAGCAGAGCTACTTCAGAGTGGTGAGCACACTCTGCACCAGGCTGCAGTGTTTCATACACATACACATCACAGTATAAATGAAGCTGAATATGTACTTTAACAAGCAGGACAACCTTTCTCATGAGGTTTCCAGTGGATTTTATACTTGTATAATTTTAAAATTCTTGGTACTATATGTTAGCCCCACTGAGGCTTTATTTATACTTGTACATGTATGTGTAGAGTGAAACTCAGTCTCACAAAAAGTGGCAATGGTTCATGTCATAAATCTATTAATAGTTTCTTGAGGAAATCACATACATTTCTGTAGTGGTTGCATGAAATGATATTGCCATGAATACGTGCTCCCTTTCACTTCATTCTTGCCATAATTTGTTATTGGTGTTCTCAAAGATAGACATTGTCACTGGAATGTGATAAAATTTAATGTCCTTTGGCTTTGCATTTCCTTAATGCCAAGGATTTTCAGTGATTTATTTTTTGTCGGTCGTGGGGCTTGAACTCTTGGCCTGGGCGCTGTCCCTCAGCTCTTCAGCTCAAGGTGAGCGCTCTACCACTTGAGCTACAGCAACACTTCCTACAGTGATTTTTATTAGCCAATTATACTTCTGGATTTGAGAACTATCTTTAACCATATTTGCCAATGTGTTATTTGACATGTTGATTGCTTAAGAGTAGTTTTCTGATTTCCTGTATATTCTGCTTATTAATCACTTGCCAGATGTTTAGCAGTCTGACTCTATGGGCAATCTATTCATTCTACTAACTTTTCCTTTGTTGTGCTGAAGGTTTTAATTCAATGTAATCCTGTTTGTCAGTACTTGTTCTTATTTACTGAACTTTTTGAAGATTTAATCAGGAAGTTACTGCCTCAACAAAATGATTCACTGATTTTGTAGTGTAGTGTTTTATCTTAAGTTTGAGATCCAACATTTCTGGGATCTAGAAAAACAATATATATTCACAATTTAGGGCCTACTGCAATACCCAGCCATAGAAAATGTTTGTAAATGTGGTCATAAGAAGAGAATCTGTGCATGAAATATTTAATAACCATATATGTTACCCTTGTGCATACACATGTTGATCCTTTATAGCCAACGTATTCCTGCAAGGCTTATAGATTAGAAGTCTACTTACAGCCAGCATTTGTTTCCAGGACACAAAACAGAACATAGTAATTTGACATTCATGTATTTAGTGTTTCTAAGAATGAACCTGGTATTAAATAGTTCAAAAATTGTCCAAATAAACTAATAGGAAAATCAGTGCATTTCTGATCACAATAAGTAAAACAGGAAAGATTTTTACCTGTTGTTTGAATAACAGATGCAGCACCTATATATCGTTAGAATCATTGCATGTATATATTACTGATCCCACTTGGGTGTGTCAGAAAAAAACACTGCACCCAGGTGAGCATTTTGCAAGGTTCTCTAGAACTAGACTTCAATCATTGGAATTCATGAAATGATTCAAAATATTCAATCCACCCATCCTGTCCATTTGCTGGAAATTTGTCCATACCAAATAGGCACTAAACTGTCTCTTCAAATTGTAATAACAATTCTATTTATGTGTAGGTGAAGCCTACACATTGGCTATTACCAGCTCTATGTGTTAGGTGACAGAGAGGTGCTAGCTTAGGCTGGTCCTGTGGAGTTTGATGTCCATGGCCGTTGGATCTTTTCTGTGCCTTCATTTCTTTATGAAGACAACGTTCTCTGATCCAGCTTCAATTATTTGGTGCATGAGAAATTGAAGAATTATTTATGAAGGGACACCAAATTCTGTCTGAAAGGAATATCCTAAACCTACAATATATACAGCCCAAGGTTGGCTTAAAGCAGAGTGAGAGACTCCAGTCACACAACACTATCTGTAAGAGAACTGGTTGACATCATATATCACATAGATATGAATCACCTATGTAGTAACAGCTTGGTGTAACTCCATGCACTGAGCATTGTTTACTGAGGTGATGAGGAAAACACAAGCTCTGCTGGGCTGCAGGCAATTGAGAGTTCGTCATGAACACTAGAAATCCTATACAGGTTCAGTATTTGTGAAGCTCTCATGGACTCAGCATAATGAAATTAATCCGTATTCTGGTTTGAACTTCACACCACAAGAGTTTGTTTTGGTCTGCAGAGATGGTACATTTTTTTCATCATGGTGATATTTGGGATGTTTCCTAGAGGGCTGAGGTATAGGGATTTCTCTATGGGAGAAAGAAGATACAGGAGGGTAGGTATTGTTTTGAGTTCTGTAACATACCATCATCATGACAGAGAAAGGAGGGTAAGGAATATTCAGAAAAGAGTAGGCTACCAGCCCCTTCTTTGCAGAGTTAAGTGCAACTCCCAACCTTCAGTCACAATTGAGTTTCCAATAATGTCACTGACTAGCAGCCAAAGGGCCTCAGCTTGTGTTGTACTGGTCTTTGAACGGACAGCAGAAATCACTGATCTCCAGAACTCAGAGTGATTGTGGCAGATGAGGGGAATTTATAATCTTTTTGGACCCAGGTTCCCTCCTATCTACCTCAGGTGCCATCAACTGTATCCTGGTCAGGTGGCAGGATGACTACTGACAGATATCTCAATGCCTACCTGAAGTGTAGGGGAAGTGTACCTGAATACTGGCTCAACTGAAATTTGTAAGTCTGTCTAAGACCTGGAATGTTGTGCTCTCATTTCCTTGGCCCAAATGGAGGTCCAAGAGACCGGGAAAGGTAAGCCTGTGGATTTACATCCTCTAGGTGAAAAAGAGTACATTTGGTCTTTGAGGATTTAGGTCTCCACTGGTCTTCCACACTGCCCTTGGGCCAGGAGTAAGAGGATCCTGAAATAAAAAAGGGGAAGTTGAAAAAATTTCTGTATTGAAATTTTCAGATGAATATTATAAGCAACAAGGCATTTCTTTGTCTTTGTAAAGACTTAAAACAGTAATGTACAGCACCTTGTTCCCTCATGCAGCTCTATACCAGCCCCAATATTCATTCTGGACCAAAGGCCAGAGATGGATTTACCTATGTCACTGACTCTGGCACTTAGCCTAGATATCTCTATCACCTGGTCTTTTCCTAGAGGCTGATGCTGTTTATGAAACCCTTGTACACAAAAACATCAACAATATCTTTTTCAGAGAAGTAGCTAGTATACTGAGATTATGTATTGTGTTAACCAGTCTACCATCCCCTAGGAAAGTTTTAGAGGTCTCAGCCATTATCCCCTAGCATTACACCAATCTTACCAAACTTGTGTCTTTACCTGCACCCAGTTCTGCAATCACCTCACAGTTTAATCTACCCTTGGCAGAGGAAAGCAATAGTTTTCCTCCTTAGAATCTGCTGGGCTAAAGGGAAAGTTTAGAGATTTTCCTGAACCCAATGTCCTGCAAAACAAGCCTGAGGCCACTAACCTTTCTCTCACTGAGAGATTTTATATAGGTGTATTCATTCTTTCTGTATAGAAGTTTGTTCATCGTTGGGAGTTCTTAGGATGCAACATTTGCCATGGTCTTTGTATATTTACCCTACTTGACATCTACTCCTGGGCTATTGATTTATACAAACTAATTTGCCTTCAGCTCTCCTTTTCTCAGCACTTCTGCTCTCAGACATTTATGAGTCTAGCTTTTTTATGTGAGCATTCATACAGGAAGTCTAAAAGGTAATGGAAGCCCATTAAAATTTTAAGAGTCAAGAGCCCTTCTTCATCTTCCCACATCATACCTGTTGGCTTCCAGTGGGAGGCCACTGGGACTCATATTGGTGGACACTAGGACCCTGTATCCCCCACAGCTTTGGCTATTGGGAGAGTGAGAGGGCTGGTCTGAGAACCAAAGTCCATGTCATGTCTCCTGCTCTGTGTGTTTTTTGTGCCAGTCCTGGGATTTGAAATCAGTACCTAGGAATATGCTAGGGAGTTAGCACAGAAATAATAAGGAATCTCCCTGCCTTTCTAAAACAAATAGATAATTTGGGTTCCAACATGGAGTGTCCCAAAAGATAGACAACAAGAAGTAAATGAGCAAGCCAATAATCACAGGAAGTAAAAGAACTCTCATTTGCATACACGAAGATTGACAATCACAAGGTCTCTCCACCATTTCTTCTTGGCAGTGTGTCAAAGCTGCAAAATGGCCCAGGGCTGCTTGGGAGTCAGGACCAGGAGATTGCAGAACCCAGATGCAGAAAACACATACAACGCTAGACTTCAACATTTCAGACAGAGAAAGTGACTGGAGCAAGACATGATGACACCCAGACCCAGAGAGCTCCAATGGCCCCACCGTTCAGCCAACAACCAAGGTGACGATATGCAGTGGTGGTCCAGCAACTGGCTACTTGCAGCACACAGATACAGAGATCTGCCACAATTTCACTGTTTGGCGCAAACTGAATTCCAGGATCAGTAAGTACCCTGTTGGGAAGGCACCACTCCTGGGAGACCATAACTCTGTGGGGTTAACCACAGAGCTTGATCCAGATGCTTTTCCCTTCCACCCAAGATGGAACACCACACTTGAAAAGGACAAAGAGTCTGCCCTTCTTCATCCTCACCCACCACACCTGTTGGCTTTCCATGGGAGGCAACATGGACTCATATTGGCAGGAGCTAAGGCCCTGTATCCCCCACAACTTTGGCTATTGGGTAAGTGAGAGGGCTGGTCTGAGAACCAAAATCCATTTACCTGTGACGTCCAGCCACAATAACAGACATGCCAAAATGCACAGGAAATAGTGGAGGGCTCTCCGGTCAGTAACCAGGAATGGCATGCATGCTCCAAAAGCTGGACAAATGTTCCCCAGCTGGAACCCACCAAGCAAGAGCACACTCCAGCCCTTGACTTGCCCGAGCACCAGCCCCTGGCCAGAAGGTAAGCCCCTGAAGCACTTGTGCATCAGCCCCTGTCAGGAAACACAACTGTAAGGATGTGCCACCACAGAGAGAACACACCCTTGTTGTTAGCCCCCTGTCGGAATCAACTTGCCCCTGTCTGGATCCATGAATCTTGTGAGTGCTCCAGCAGCAGAGGGAGCACACACACCTGGGCACACATGTAGTGGACAAAGTGCCAGCCAATGGTGGGCAGAGAACCAACCCAGGGCCAAGGCATAAAAAACTGTGTAGCCATGGGAAGCCTAACTCTTCTGAAGGCAATACCGATAGCAGAGGCCTGAATCTAACCTTAGTCCCTGTTGAGGACTGGACCAAGCTCCTTTCAGCTAGCTCATAGCTGAGTGCACATACACATTCACCTGGGTTAGGCTACCCATCATGAACCAGCCCAAGCAAAGCAAAGGCTGCCATTTGTTGGGTACCAACTGGACAAGCTGGTACCATGGTCCTGAGAATTCCTGAACTCAAATGCATAATCACAATGAAACATTGCAAGATTAATGGACAATATATAAACTTTGAGGGCTCACTTTCTAACATATTCTCCTAGACCTATGAATATTATCCTTGGTTCTAGTATGGAGTTGTATCACCTCTCTATTTGGCATATAATCACAATAAACTAATTGCTCATGTTTGATAAGGACATTTAGCCAGATGTGATGCTTGAATGTGAACCCTACGACTTGAGAGATGTAGATAGGAAGATCACAGTACAAGTATGGCCTGGAAGAAAGCACAAGTCTCTATCCAAAA
Source organism: Dipodomys ordii (assembly GCF_000151885.1). Lineage (NCBI taxonomy): Eukaryota > Metazoa > Chordata > Mammalia > Rodentia > Heteromyidae > Dipodomys > Dipodomys ordii. The sequence continues at coordinate 28,001 of NW_012267653.1, read as the reverse complement.
TATAACTAAAGCAAAAAGATCCGGGCCATAGTTATGTGGTAGAGTACCTGCCAACTATCATGAGGTCTTGAGTTCAAATCCTACTATTGCAAGTAACAATAATAATGATAATAACAACAATAAAGTGTTCTGATGACATTAAAACAAAAAGTACCAGGAACTGGTAATGCATGCCTTTAATCCTAGCTACTCAGGAGGCTGAGATGTGAGGATCAAGTTTCAAAGCCAACCTAAGCAAAAATGTCCATGACAATCATCTGCAATTAACCATAAGAAAGTTGGAAGTTGAGTTGTGGCTCACGTGACAGAGCATTAGCCTTGAGCACAAAATCTCAGTGATTGAGCCCAGGCCTTGATTCAAATCTGACCGGCAAAAAAAAAAGAAAAGAAAAGAAAAGGAAATGTGAATATAGACTCTAATTTAACCAAAGTCACAGCTAACATAGGTAGCTTTCTTTCGTCATAAATGCCCAAATTTCCTACAGTAAAGTAAATTATGTTAATAATTTAAATTAATAGTCAATGTCCAAGCTAGAATGAATGTTGTTGCTTATGAGGAATCCTTGCACTTGAGCAGCTAGCTGTTAACCCACAGATGTACAGCTGTCTGTATCTTAGATGGTATATCCCTTAGCCTGTCTCTTTCTTCCTCCAGATTTCATCCACAACATTTCCACATTGTTTCCATCTTTGTACTAAGGAATTGAACATTATCCTGATATCCATTGGCCTTTGTGTATACCTGAAGTCTGTTCCCTAAGTTTTCTTTTGGTAGTAGTAATTTCAAAGTTTCAGAAATTGCTTTTGTGTTTTTCTCCATTTTTGTAGGATGACAAAATTTTCACCAGAGCAACCCATTTCTGTTCACTTTAACATGCTATTTAAGCATCTCTTTGTATTCAGTTTGGCAATGATGGGATGAGTTTAACAATTTCTTTTGTGGGGGGAGAGATTATGATAAATGAGGCTTCTTTGTACCAGAGCACTGAACTTTTTGGTAAAGGCCAAAAGAATAATGTCTCCAGTATGTTTTCAAGTTCAATTGCATATTTCTTCTCGTATATCTCCCTTAATGAAACAATGGATAGTGATCATGTCTGTCTCTTTCTTTTGGCTTTATGTCTTTACTATTAGCAATTAGATTCTGCACAATTTTCTTTATAAATTTTATATATTTTAAATATTTTTATTATCTTTAAGTAGTTGTACAGAGTTGTGATACTGCAAACATCTTATGAATATGGTACATCTTGACCTACATCCTCCCGTTCAACATTCTCACCCACCTCTGCCGATCCACCTCTTCTCTAATATTACTTTTAGGTGATGTATTGATATTTTGCCATTGAACAAAGAAGTTTATGTATAGAATGCAGCTCGATCTCTGTTATCCGTCCAATGTCTGCACCTCCTTCTACCCATACCTTCCTTATAATTCTCAGTTCTGTGGTATTTACATTGAATTCTTTCCTGTAATCTCCCTTATTTCCCTCCTTTTCTCCTCTATTCCTCTTTCTTGGCACCACTCTCCCCCCTTGCAAGCACCCATTTCCTGGTACTTATTTTGTTGGAATTTGACTTAGTCTTTCTAAAGAATTATACGATTTGAGTTGTCCATTGGTTTATTAAACTTCTGTTAATTCATTTTTAACCACTTGCATTTCTTGTATGTGTTTACTTATAGGCACATACTATCTACAGCATGTGAGGGGCATGAGTTTTTTGTTTTCCTGAGTATGGTTTAATTCACTTACAACAAGCTGAAAAAAGTTCACAGAATGATTTTTTCCATCTATACATTAAGACAAGAGCCTAATATCCATAAAACACTTAGAGTTTCAAAAATTAAACCCTCAAAAACAAACCTTCACAATTAATATAACCCAATTATTAAATGGGCTAATGACTTAAAGACAGACTTCTCAGAAGAAATAAAACAGAAGTCTTCTGATAAGAAATAAACATGGACAATAGACACATGAAAAACATTCAGTATCTCTGGCTATAAAGCAAATGCTAATTAAAACTACAAGATTCCAACTCACTCTAAGTAATATCAAGAAAACTAACAATAAAAAATTCTGGTGAGGATGAGGCCAAAGTAGAACTCTACACTCTTGGTGGCAAAAGAAGCCTGTTCAACCTTTCTGGAAAGTGTCATGGTGATTTCTCAAAAAACTAACCATAGAGTTACCTTATGATTCTGCATTTCCAATAGAACATAAAAAGGACACAGTCAAGCCACAAGCAGAACCATGTTCACTGTAACATTACTTTCCATAAGTAAGATATGGAATCAGCACAGATGTCCCTCAGTGGATGAATGTATCAAGAAAATTTGGTATATTTACACAATGAAACTGGAGTCATCCATTAGAAAGAAAGAAATTATACCATTCATGAGGAAATCCTCAATAGCTTTTCCTCAGTTATTATTTCTGAGATATATTAATGTCCCAGTTAATTCCTAAGAATAGGACATGTTTGTTATACTTTATAGTTTTTCATTATTTGGCTGGTATTACTTTTTGGATGGGGAGATTTATTTTAATTCCTTTAATATTTCCAGGGTTGGTAATAAGCATTTTTGGACACCATTAATTAGGATCATCTAAAACCATAATTTTTCAGTGCTTATTTTAAGAAATAGCAGGTGTCTTACAAAATATTCATGTTTCTTTTTATAAGCAAAGAATTCAATTTTCTGTCCAGAGAAAAGAGTCTTTATTTATGTCACCAACTTATGATGATAGCATTGATGAAAAAAAATAGAAGTAAGCCAGGCGCTGGTGGCTCATGCCTGTAATCCTAGCTACTCAGGAGGCTGAGATCTGAGGATCATGTTCAAAGCCAGCCTTGGCAGGATAGTCCCTGAAACTCTTATCTCCAATAAACCATTCTCAAACTGGAAGTGGTGCTGTAGCTCAAGCAGTAGAGCACTCACCTTGAGCTGAAGAGCACAAGGACAGCACCCAAGCCCAGAGTTCAAGCCCCACACTGGACCAAAAAAAAAAAAGAAGTATGCACTGCAGAATTTTCTTTTGGAATAATGATACACATTCATTTCCTAGTCCCATCACCTTGTTTTACTCATGGCCCCTTTACCACCGATCATAGTTAATATACTTTTTCATATAACACCCATAACCCTGCCCCCAGCAAATGGTAAGAAGCCAGGTGCCAGTGGCCCCAGCCTATATTACTAGCTACTCAGGCAGCTGAGATGTGAGGAACGTGGTTTGAAGCAAGCCTGCGCAGAAAAATCCATAAGACTCTTTTTTGGGGGGGGTGGGGGGTCCAGTCATGGGGCCTGAACTCTGGGCCTGGGCACTGTCCCTCAGCTCTTCAGCTCAAGGTTAGCGCTCTACCACTTGAGCCACAGCGCCACTTCCGGCTTTTTTCTGTTTGCTTGTGTGGTGCTGAGGAATCGAACCCAGGGCCTCATGCATGCAAGGCAAGCACTCTACTACTGAACCACCTTCCCAGCCATCCATAAGACTCTTATTTCTAATAAACTACTCAAAAAGCTGGCTCAAGTAGTAGAGCACTTGGCCTTGTGCAAATGAAGTACAATATGAGGACATATTTATGAGCATTAGACACATACTGTTTGTCAAAAAAGACATGCTGTTATATGAATCTATTTAATTATTGAGACACACAGTAGCTGATGATCGGGGAAAGTTGGAAACCAAGGCTTGAGGCATAGTTGATACTTGAATGAAAGAGGAAGTAAAATCTGAAAGAAAATATTGTTCTTCCTATGTTTAATTTTATTTCTGATGCAATGAAGATGTAGGTATAAAACAATCTGTTGTCATAAGCATCTGCAAAATTGTAAAGAAATGCATTACAACAATAAAGTAAAATGCTGGAGAGACAAAGAAGTATTAAATTTATTGCTGGCAAAATTGGTGAAAGAATTCCCCTGTAGAACCCCAAGATAAGGACACAAGTGTTTTTCTTTCTTGCTACTCTTTTTAATGTTTTTATCATGTACTATGTGATTTTTTCTTGTTTCTTTGATATGTTCTTCCCTCGTGGTATAACCCCTGTTTTCACTGTATTTGATTCTGGTGCCCTGCATCTTGCACATACATTTTTCTGATTTGGGGAGGGGAAGGGAAATAACAAAATGCTTAAATAAGGATATAGGTTGACCCATTGTGACATTGAGCTATATGAGACATTATGTTGAAAATGAACTTTACAACTTCAGCTAGGAGTAGGGGGGAGGGCTACAGGATGAGATGGGGAGGTGGGGGTGAAGGGATGGTAGGGAAAAAACAAAGGAGCAAGTAACAATGCTTGATAGGAAATGTCCTGATTACCTTACTCATGTATCTCTAACCCCTCCGTACAGAAATTTTACAATAAAACATTTAAAAATACAAATCACAGCATTCAAATTTGTACATAGACATTTGCATTTTGTGTGGCAATTTTCATTTGTGGAGCAGGAAAATATTACTTACTTGTTATTTTGTCGGATAATCTGATATCATGCCATGCTGGAAAAAAGTACATACCCTATTACAATAATTATTATATGAGTAAATGGCAGAATGCTGAATTCTATGCTGCTGCTTGCCAAGCAATATCCTTAATGTCACACGTATCAAGAAAAAGAGTGCAAGCAGGAAAATAAAATTATTGTGATTCCTTGAAGTTTCTAAATATTTATAAGAGTTTTGTTGAAATTTTACTAACTAATCTGATTAAAACCTCATATGAAAATTTTCTTCCATAGCTTTTCAAAAGCATAAGCAATAGAGTTGTTTGTAATCTCTAATTGAGATTCGATATATTTGTCATTTGATTTAAGAATGGCATGTTCCTAATGAATGAAATGAAAGAATCCAAATGAGATAAAATAATCTTTCAGATTCAAAGCAGTAAAAACCATAAATGTGAGATTAAATACCTAAATCAGGTTAACAAATATTATGGGAGCCCCACACATCTGTATTAATTCTGAAGCTTTATAATTTTTTTTTGTGGTTCGTGGGGCTTGAAGTCTGGGGCTGGGTGCTGTCCCTCAGATCTTCAGCACAAGGCCAGCACTCTACCACTTAAGCCACAGGGCCACTTCCGGTTTTCCGATGGTTAGTTGAAGATTCTAGTTTCATGGACTTTCCAGCTCTTGCTGGCTTTTAATCACAATCCTCAGATTTCATCCTCTTGAGTAGCTAGGATTACAGGAGTGACCCACCAGCGCCTGGATAGCATCATCATTTTTTAATTAAAAATTGATTCTGAGAATCAGTGAGACTGAAAGACAGAAGATGGTTTAAATATATAATGGATTATTGCCTTTATGAAATCAGATTTAATTCTATATAGTCAAATACATGGTTACTTTTGAACTCCATACACAATACCTGTAAGTAGTCAAGAGTAGGTGATAGATCCTGTGTGCAACATGTAAAACTGATGATGAAAGATATGAGTAAGATATAACTGAGAGCAAACACCCCAAGAACAATAGCAGTGAACATGGAGAAGCAAAGAACCAAGAAAGCCAGAGACAGGCCCTAGGAATCTCCAAAAGCTAGGAAAATTTCAATTGTGATAAGTGACTGATTTCTCTGTGTGTTGGCATACTGATGATGTGGACACTTCATACACCAGTTGATACCTGGTGAGAAGTAAAAACTACCACCATATTTGGTGTGGATGAAAAATAGTTCCAAAGTCTATTCAACTGTTACAGTAAAACACCCATGTAACATTAGATTCTGATCTCAGCAGTGAACAGGTTATCCTAAGTATGCCCACCTGGACTCCTAGTGGCTCACCTTCCGAAATTAATCAATCACTTCTTCAATGTTGAATTCTGCCGTTTCTAGAATTGTTTTCCATCTACATCAGCCATGTAAACACCTCCTTGTTTTCTTCATGGAAGAACATACATGACTAAAGTCTATCTTCAATCTCCTATTTGCTGAAAACCATCTGCATATAAAAATGCATTTGGCCGGGGCTGCGAAGATGGCTCAGTGGTAGAGCGCTTGCCTTGCATGCTTGAGGCCCTGGGTTTGATTCCTCAGCACCACATAAGCAAAAAGAAAAAAGCCAGAAGTGGCGCTGTGGCTCAAGTGGTAGAGCGCTAGCCTTGAGCTGAAGAGCTGAGGGACAGCGCCCAGGCCCAGAGTTCAGGCTCCACGACTGGACCCCCCCAAAAAATGCATTTGGCTGCTTTAGATAACCAATAAAAATGCTGTATACTGGACTATGAATGTCTTTCCTTTTAGTTATCGTTTCCAAGGATTTATTTCTATTTCTTCATCTTACATGACTAGAGTGTTTTGCATCAACAGACATTCTCATAGCTTTGCTGAAGTAACAATTATAGCTAACCAACAGGATTGACTTTTACCCATTGCACATCTATTACTACCAGGTTATATCAAACATTAGAAATGAGAAAGGCTGAATATATTAAGCACCACAAAAAATTCTGCTGTGTTATGTCCTTCAATATTCATTTTTGAATGCTGACAACTTGCTAATTTAATTCTGTCTCAAAGCTTGTCCATTTTGAAAACTAATCAAATTCTTACATCATTAAGGCCCATGTCTCACTTATTCAATTTTAAAACTATAATTCAGGTAATGGCATAAATCACAGACTTACAACATAACTGATAGATTAATATCACATACATAATGGAATATGTAAACAAAGCAAAATAAAACTAAACCAAGGTTCATCACTCACTGATCCTACATTTCTGATGGTACATAGTAACTACTGCATGGAAATCATGGAAATATCACCTCAAACCAGTCAGCTCATAGAGGGTGACTCCAAAATACCCAATGTTCCATTGCTTACAAACAACTCCAGGGAGCACATTTCAGCACAGGATCTTCCTCCTCCTTAAAAGGTTAAATGCTTTGCTCTAATAAATTTCAAAATAAATAATACAAATCAGCCTTGATAAAGGAATGATGGAATTCTGAGGCTATGAAAAACTTGGAAAAACTTTCAGGGGCCACACAAGATCCTTTGGTAATGTTTTAAAACTCACATCATAGATAGGGACACAGAAGAGAATTTTTTGTCCCCTCCCCTCCCCAAGTCTTTTAGAGTGAAGTAAGAGTACCAAATCTAACAACACCTACCCAGCCAAAAGTGTTTAAAGGCTTGAAAGTGTATATATCCCTAGAAAATCAAGCTTTTTATTTCTATCCCTCAGGCATATATTTATTTTAGCTTTTAAAACCCTGGACTTTTAGGGCCCAGAATTCCTAATTAATCTCATAATGGCTGTACAGCCTGCTGTACATTAACTTTGTAGAACTTTGCATGTATTCCAAATACTTTCTCTTATATAAAACTTGTTAAAGACGTTAAAAAGACATTTAACAATGAGATGATGAAATATATTGTCCTTGGAATTCTCTTGAAACAATATCTTTAAGACTACTTGAATCCTTTAATTTTTTGATCTTATAACTAACATAAATTTTCTAATACTATAACCAGGACTCATTTTTGGGTAGCAGTGAGTAGCTGAGAACCCTACCCTCTGAGTTCAAGTACCTGTTCTGATCATTCCTAAAAGTTTTTTTAAATAGCTCTTCCTAGCAGTGAGTAGCTGAGAACCCTACCCTCTGAGTACAAGTACCTGTTCTGATCATTCCTAAAAGTTTTTTTAAACAGCTCTTCCTAGTAAGACTCTAAGTGCATGTGAATGTAATTATCAATGTAAGAACCACCAAAATTAGAAGAGACCAGTAAATGCTTACTGTTAAGCTCAGATGAGCTGCTGGCCAAACAAAACCAAAAGCCTATCACAACAGACAGGTAACACTTGTAATCATCTACCCTAGCAATAGCTGAGGCTCATGCCCAAAATTCTTCTTCAAGCTTAAGCTGATTTGCAAAAAGTTCCTTACCAGGGTGCCAACTCCAAGCAGCTAGTGCTGTGTAAACCAGGAGTTGTTTCTGTTAAGCAAACTGCTGCCTTCGAATCTATAGAATCTAAAGGTATAATGGAGAATCAGGGATCCTACTGAAAAGGGCCTCAAGGTTTCACAAAATTAAAGCTGGTTTCTAACATTGACATTTGGGGACATTGCAGCCTACTGTGGGCACATGATTTACTGACTCACAGGAGAGGTCCTCCCATATTGTGTACAAATTTTCTGTCTATTCCTTTGCCACCATCATGTCTTCCTGCAGGATGTGCTGATCAGGTTGGTCTTCATAGTTTGAAGTTCTTTCAAATTCGGAGTCTAGTTAGCCAATGACATTTCAAATTCCTGCATTTACACACAAAGAAGAGGATTTTTTAAAATGTCTTCAACTCAAGCTGCTGCTGTTCCCACAGCTATAAGCTAATCCTTTGATTGCAGTCAAGGGGAGGTGAATCAGCCAAGGAGAGAGACCTTAGGAATAAGAAACAGCCCTGGCCTCCTGAAGACCTACCTGGGTGGCCAGCTGCAAACCAGCTTCAAAGGAACACTGCATTCTACTCCCCTTTTCATTGCCTCAGGTACCTCTCTTATGTTTATACAAGTTACTATGATTTCAGATATAAGTTGACATCCTGATTTAGAGAACAGGGAAGTTAATTCTTAGTTGAAATTTAATAATCTTGCACATATTTATCAGGTGATATTTAAATTGACACTTCATTTTAACAAACCATGCATTGTTGCTAGGCATTAAATATCAATTTTTCTTCTACCAGAGTTATATTTTGGCTTACATTTTAAATGAAAGTGTTTAAAGAATAAAATATTGTCTAATAATTAGTACAGATTAATCATCAAAAAATTCCTTTAGCTGTGGAAACATCTTTTGTTGGTTTGTTTTTCTTGGTGGTTTCTATCAAACCCAGAGTCTCAGGCAAATTAAGCTATTATTAGTCATACTTGGACTTTATTTGTTTTCTTAGCAGTTGTTTTGGTTGTTGATCATGGGCCTTGAACTCTGTGCCTGAACACTGTCCTTCAGCTCTTCAGCTCAAGGCTAAGGCTCTACCACTTGAGCCACAGTGCCACTTTCGATTGTCTGAGTCATTCATTGGAGATGAGACTCTCACGGGCTTTCCTGCCAAGGCTGGCTTTGAACTGTGATCCTCAGATCTCAGCCTCCTGAGTAGGTATAATTATAGGCGTGAGCCACTAGCACTCGGCCTAAGCAGTTTTTTCCTGCTGATTCTAGGGCTAGATCCCAGGCCTGGGCATTATCTCTATCTCTATTACTTGAGCCACATTCTACTTACAATTTTTGGTTGTTAATTGGAGCTAAGCCTCACAGACTTTCCTTCCTTGGACTGGCTTCAAACTTACATTCTCAGATCTCAAATTCCTGAGGTGCTAAGATTTGAGACAGAGCCACCAGCATCCACATTATGTCACTTTTAAAGCATCTATCAACAATATTATTATTGTTGATTTTTTTAATTGTGAAAATACTGTACAGAGGTGTTACAATTACATGGGCAAGATAATGAGTACATTTCTTATCAAGCATTGGAGCCTCCTCCTTTGTTTCCCCTTCCCATACCTTCCCATCCTCCACCTGCCCTCCCACCCTATCCTCCCAGCTTCCCTCCTCCCCCCACCAAAGTTGTAAAGTTCGTTTTCGACATAATGACTTGTACATCTCATTGTTGCAGTTGTAATGAGTTAACACTTGTAATCCTAGATACTTAACAGTCTGAGATTTCTGGTCCATAGTTTAAAGCTGGACTGGTCAGATAAATCAGAGTTTGGTTTTCTGTTCATCTGCTGGTCCTGGGACTTAAGTTCAGGATGTTGGTACTTTCCCTGGGCTTGTTTCCCTTAATGCTAATTCTCTATCAATTGAGACACACAGTCCCACTGCCAGCTTTTACTGAGTAGTGTATTGGAGAAAAGAGCCTAATGGACTTTTTTTGCCCATGCTGGTTGGAACTTCAGTCATCAAATCTCAGCCTCCTGATTACCAGATCATAAGTCCTTATCACGAATTAACCAGCAAAAACACGGATTGAATGTGTGGGTTAAGTGGCAAAGTGCCAGCCTTGGGTGGAAAAGAGCTAGTATCAGCACCTATGCATACATAGGTGCATATTCATGCACACACACGTACGTGATCCCACGTACATGTACTCAATCCCACAAGATGAAAAAAAGATAGGAATAATAAATGAGAAGATGGACAAAATTAAGTACTTTAAATAGTTTTAAAAATAAGTTCCATAGTTGTGTTTTGGATTAAGTGGTAGAATGCTTTCTTCCCATATACCAGGATCTGAGTTCAATCCCCAGTGTTCAAATGAAATCAAAACAACTAAAGCACCACAAGCACTATCTAACAAATCGTACATAACACTATGTACAAATTAAACATTCCAAAAAGTTGAAATATGACTAAAAGGAGAACCATGCCACAATCATTAATGGTAATACTAAATAACAAGACAGTATTGATTCCAATGGAAGCAATCTATACAATGAATACAATTCCATGAAAAGTCAGAGCTTTTTATAGTTCTGAGGCAGGATAGATTACAGAAAGTGAGGCCTGGTAAATGGCAGTCAGGACTCAGAAAGAGTACCTTTAAATACATGCAAGCATTATCCTTTTTGTTTCTAAATACAGTCTGAGAATCAACAGGATGCATTCCTCATCTTAATGATAAGGATCTGTTTTATGGCAAAATGCATTTTTTCCTGGAAGAAATGCACTAAAGACCAAGAGTGATTGAAAGTAAAGATAAATACGTCTCTGCCTAAATTTATTACAGACCTTGCCTTTATCGCTTAAATACCCCCTAGGATATCATTGTGGAGGAAATACATTTTCTGATGGTGGCAGAAAACTTCAGTATCACTGTAAATATTTGCATGTCTTAGACCCCAAGACTAAGAACATATGTAGAATGTTAGATTTGTATTCCATGGAGAAAATTTCATGGTTAATGAAAGAACATCTTAACAGTACTTCAATATATTCCATTCTTCATTATTACTAAGTAACTGGCATAACATAAAGATAAGCAGGGCTTGATTTTCCACTGGAAAACTACCAATGCTGGGTTTTATGAACTCCTTTTTCTGAACAAACAAAAGTATAGAGTATGTGAATATCACCAGTAGGAGGGTAAGTGAAGGTCAACTCTACAATGCTCTGGAATTGCCTGATCATCTCACCTAGCTGCAGCTCTATGTCCTTTCAAGCATCCTGGAGCTGACTGATCTTCTCCTTAATGCCCAGGTTTGGTGTAGTCAGGAACTCTCCCCTGCCTCTAAGGATAGTTCATGGCTGGTGCTTCACTGCAAAAAATAAATTTCTTTATTGTACAAAAACAAAAAGGTGATTTGTTAAGCCTCTGGTGTAAAAATGTGATTATAGACTAGCATATATTTCCTTCAGAGAATGCCTTAAGTGTTCGATTAGACAAATCTGGTCAGAATCTAGATAAGTATATCCATTCCTGTAAAAAATCTATTTTACTCTGAGAAGACAGTATAAAGTGTCCCTAATATAACTTGCAAGAATGGATAAAATTTTTAGTGTAATGATTGAAAGATTAGAAAAATCAGATTCTTCTTGTAGAAAAATCTACAAGATAAGAGAATCTGAGAATATTAAGCAAATGACTGGTGACATTTTACTGGTTGATACCATGGTAACTCATAGAGTACATTGTGCAGGTAGGAGAAGACCAATTGAAAGGACAAAATGGAAAATACATACAAGTAAGATTCTGAGCACATAAACACATACCGTATCCACTTACCTCAAAGCAGGGGTATCTGGGATGGCACTGACACCTGAATAGGCACAGAACAGGAAGATGGAAGTCCACTAGGTGGAGAGGAAAAGGTCCTCATGCAGGATTTTCATGTTATAGATGAAGCATTTTGGGGGAGGCACAGCAGGATCCTCAGCTCCAGGCTCATAAACATGAGCTTCACAGGCCATGGCTGGGGGGTGGGTGGCAGACTCCATCCCTGGCCTTTCTTCTTTTGCACATTCTATAGCACACATTCAGCTCAATCTGGAACCATATATGAGCATTTGGACAATTGTGCACACAGGAACACGATTTTTCAGCTGTGATTCACTCAATTTGGGGAAAGAGGTGGTGGTGGGGATCTGTGAAACTGGAGTATCCAGGAAGGCACCAGCACCTGCATCAATGTGGACCAGAAAAATGAACGTCCAAGGTGTAAGGACAAAAAGTCCCCCAGGCATGTCCTACTGTGGTACATGAAGCACCGTTTGGGCAGGGCAGCACATCCACAGGTCGAGCACTGGGACCAAGAAGATTGAAGTCAGTGAGGTGAAGATTGAAAGATTAAGAATTAGAGTTACATTTTACAATTGCTAACTGCTGATTTTGCTTCTGTAACTTGCTTACGCTAACACTGACCCTTCCCCTCCCTAAAAATAAGTAAAAAGTTTCAGAGTCCAGATGCCACCCCGGGACAAGGTCTGTGGTTAAAGATAAAGAACAAAAGAGTATGTTTTTCTAAGTTCTTGTTTAAAAATTCCCTAAATGGGACCCACGATAAGGACCATCTGGTGAGTCCAGCAAACTAGGTCAAACGTGAACCAATCACAAGCCTGTAACTATGTGAACTCCGCTCCTGGGTGACCGCTCCCCCTAGATTTGCCCTGAGACAACCATTTTAGGAAGAGTGTTACAAAGTTTCCCGCGTATCAAAATGATTGCTGGAGTACACAGTGACTTGTAAATGGACCAATTCTGGGGAACTTGGGGTCATATGCTAATCCTGTGGGTTTTGTCTTTAAAAATGCCTGTAACCTCTGCTCAGGGCTCTCTCCTGAACCGAGGCAGAGAGTGTGTTTGCGCAAATGATGAATAAACTCCTCTTGCTTGTTGCATCTACTGGTTTGGAGTCTTGCTTTCTGGGGCACCCTCCCATAGATGAAAGTATCCCAGTGAGTCTGGGGTCTTTCAAAGATGAAGAGAATTTCCAGCAGACCCTCACTATAACACATGAATCACTGGTTGGGGAGGCTGGCTGCATCCCCAGCTCCAGGCCCATAACCTGGTCTACAGGACATAACCTGGAATGGTGGGATGAAAGACTTCATGCCTTGCCTTCCTTACTTTGGTCTCCCAATAGCACAGGAAGAGGCCAATCTGATCACATATACACAGTTTTCAAATTTGTGTATGCATATGCAAAACCCTACACTGTGATTGATTCCCATGGTGGGAGAGTAGACCAACTTACCTTGAAACTTGGGCATCTAGGGTAGCACTGGAACATGGATGGCCTACAGAGAGTGACCAGCATGAAAGCAGCATGTGAGATGAAAAACAGGCCACTGGGAACAAACTTCTCTCAATAGGAGAAGCTTATGAAAGGCAATAGCATCCACAGCTGCCAAATACTCCAGGTTCTGCAATCCAAAGCTGGGTAGAAACAGGGCAGTCTCCAAGCCCTGGCCTTTCTTCTCTTGGGTCCACTATAGCACACAACCAGGCTAATTGAGCACAATATATATGCACTCTTGTGAATGTATATATAAGCCCTCATCCATGTTTTGGTTTTCTCTGGGAGCAGCCAGGAGGGGACCCACTTGCTTTGAAATGGGGAATCTGGCAATGGTACCTACACCTGGGCTGAGATGGCCCAAGAAGACGGAGGTGTGGGAGGTAAAGATCAAGAGACCTTGGGAAGGACCTAAGTGTAGCACATGAAACACTGGTTGGAGAGAGTGAGAACATCTCCAACTCTAGGTCCAGAACCCCAGGCTTCAAAATTATAGTCATAGCATGAAAGGTAAGCAAATTGAATCCATGCCTGGCCTGCATTCTCTTGGGACCTCTATGGCACACTTCCATTCAGACTGGCACCACATATTTGCACAGATATGCACACACATCGATAAACACACATCCACAATTTGGTTCAAAGAGGTTAATAGCAAAGGGCCAACCTACCTCAAGATGGGGTTATCTGGAATGACACGTTCCCCTATTCCAAAATGAATCAGGAAGATGGAAGCCCTCACACACGACCTTCACCTCTAACAGTTAAAGCACTGGTTGGGGAGGGTGGCAGCATCTTCATCTTGACCTAACCCCAAACCCTGAGCTACATAGGCCATAGTCATGGATGGAGACAGGGCAAAACATCAGGCCTTAGTATTTCTTGTCTTGGACCACTATAGCACCCAACCTGACCACCCTAACACCATGTATATTGTTTGAGTTTATGGGTGTATACATACACACAACCTCACATGCATGATTCAGCTTCCACAGGTGGTCAGGGAAAGCCCACTTACCTAGAATTGGGGGCTTCTTGGAAGGTACCCACACCTGGGCTGAAACGAATCAGGAATATGAGTTAGGCTAGGCCAAGATAAAGCTGCCTTCAGACTTGACGTCTCTAACACGTGAAGCAGTGGTTGGTTAGGGCAGCAGCCACCACAGCTCTAGACAATAACTGCAGGCTACAGAAGGCATATCCTGGAAGGGAGGCATGAAAGACTCCATCCCTGGCCATTTTTCCCTTGGACATGCATTAGGACTGGAATAGGCAAA